>NW_027182329.1:600000-791629 GCF_040938575.1 Ambystoma mexicanum | reverse complement strand
TGCCTATACTTCGACATAAAGTTGCTGCCATGATCCGACACAACTTCTTTAGGGAAGCCAACCCTAGTAAACATGCCGAGTAAAGCTTCTGCAACTGGCTTGGCAGTTACAGTTGTAAATGGGACGGCCTCAGGATACCTGGTTGCATGGTCGACCAGCACCAGGATAAACCTATTGCCTGAGGATGTTTGCGGGTCAAGGGGACCAACGATGTCGATCCCTACCCTTTCAAATGGTACCCCCACAACTGGGAGCGGTACCAACGGAGCTTGGATTGTCGCGCCAACCTTACCAGACAACTGGCAGGCGGCACAACTCCTGCAGTGACTTTCTACTTGCTCCCCCATCTTGGGCCAGTAGAAGTGCATGGATAACCTTTGCTCGGTCCTCCTCATACCAAGGTGACCAGCAAGGGGAACGACATGCGCCAACTGCAGGAGGAAGGGCCTAACAGCAAGGGAAACCACCAACCTCCTATGGTCTCCTTCTGTAGACTCTGTGGGCTCACTATAAGGGAGTCCACCTTCCTGGTAAATCCTTTGCAACCCAGGAGGTTCACCCTCAAGCTGGGAGCAGGCCTGTCTCCTTAGGCCTTCCAGAGGTGGGCACTCACGTTGGCCCTTACTGAAGTCGTCCCTATCAGGACCTCCTTCAACTAACAAGTCTTTTAGTTCAGGATGGTCGTTGGGGTCGAACACTTCAGGCATCGCCACCTCCTCGTCAGGCTCGGGCGATTGACCAACTCCCTCCACCGCAGTGGTAGGCGAGCTCGGGGGAACATTCTCTTTCCCCCGTCGGGACTTGTTGACTCCTTTCGCCTTGGGTTTCCCCTTCGGCTGGGGCGGCGTATTGGACTTGGCCAATGCTGCCCGTGCTTGAGACCGTGTGTAGGGTCTTTCGGCAGTGTCTCCTACGAGCCCTAGAGCTCTGAGATCATTGCCCAACAAGACCTTTCCCGGGACGTTTCTCTGAATGCTCACTGGAATCCTAACTGCTGTACCATTTAAAGTTAGATTAACAGGGATCACGGGAAACATACGGAGGGGGCCGTCAGCCAACTTAGTGGGCATCAGAGGAGCTCTGGCAACTTCCTCTGAGTCTACCAAGGTAGAATCCACTACAGTTCGACTGCACCCACTATCCCTAAGAGCTGGAGTATCCACTCCATTGATCAGCACACTGTCTTTAAAGTAGTGCTTGGTATTATCCGGAATCCTAGCATACGCCTCTGCGACTTTAGGCTCCCAGGAACCCAGGGACACTAAAACTACCTCAGCCTCTATTCCGCTGGGAAATGAGTCTGAGGAGAAGGATGCTCCTGTAATCTCTTCTTCCTCGTAGGAGGAGAAGGCCAGATTAGCGGAGTGGACCCCCAAAGGTCTAACCTTACAACGGGGATCCCCCTTCACATGGTCAGTTGCTCCACAAGAAAAACAAGCCCCATTGGGTCTGTTTACGTAGGGAGGCTTATTATAACCAGAGTTCTGTTTCGGAGGCGAACCTCCGCTACCCTGTGAGTTCTCGTATGGCTTACCCTTATTTTTCTTTTTGTGGCCCTTATGGGAAGAAGATTTGGCAGATTCCCCACCCTCCATATCTTTGGACTTTTTCCCTTCCTCCTGCTTACCAGGATGAGTTTTGTCCTTATGGGACACTCGATGTGACACCCATAAATCTGCTGCAATGGCCAGCTTCTTAGGATCTATCTCCTTCGAATCGGCCAAATGCTGCTTAAGCTCCGGGGAAGAAGAAGCAAAAATGTGTTCCAGCATGACCAGATTGATCATGCCTTCGAAGGTAGAAACCTTATAACCTTCAACCCAGCCAGTCAAGTTTTTCAGGGACTCAGCGACATACGACACCCAAGTACCACCTTCCTTTTTCTTATACTCTCTAAACCTTTTCAAATATTGGGTCGGAGTCTTCCCAAACTTTAAAATGAGAGTCTGCTTCAACATTGCAAAATCAGCGCGCTCAGCCTTCGACATTTCCATAATGGCACTGCAACCAGAATGGGGCAGTCTGCTGAGTAACCATGCAATCTTATCCGCATTATCAACCTCTTGAACCTCGCATGCATACTCAAACGCATTCAACCAGTCCATAATGTCATTTCGTTCCTCATACACACTGAGCAGATCTTTTGGAAACCGTGGATGAGAGGAAGCCCCAGAACCATGTCTAGGACCCTTGGACCCATTTGCGAACTGAAGCTTGGCCAGTTCCAACTGGTGATCCCTGTCGTTTTGTTTTTCTGCCTGGTCGATTTTCAGTTTGGCTATGCTGAATTCAAGCTCCTGCTGCCTAAACCGCAGCTCTTGCTTCTTGAATTCAAGCATAGCCTCCCCATCAATACTGGCAGAGGAAACGTTAGACATTACATCCTCCCTGTCCTCGTGGTCGTGATGGATCAGTGCAGCGGCAGAACCGTCGGTTCTGCCAGTGAGAGCAGCCCCACCACCTTCTGCACTGTCCTCGGAAGTTATAGCGTCAAGCTGCGCTTCTTGCCACGCCACGATTCTCTGGATCATTTCCAATTTAGTGCCTTGAGAGGAAACCCCTCTCTCCGCACACATCTTCTTCAATGTTTCAGATTTCGAAGCATTTAAGGTTAATAAAGTATTCGTTTCCATACTGTTGATAGGACTATGGCCTTTTTAACGTTATATTCAATACTTTACTGCGTGTCCTGGTTGGAATAACCTGAAAACGCCTTAGCTCGTGCGCAACACTGGATACCTTCAGTCGTATCCCACCGCTGTACACCAATTTGTTAAGACGGATTTCTGAACTCTGTCCTGGTGGCGCAGAAGTTCAGAAGGCCAACCTAATTACTTGGAACAGGGTAACCTCTGGACAAGCCAGACCAATCAAGGTAGCGATCGCGGCGGTCAAGACTAGGTCTCAAGAGGGGTGAGGGTGACTGAAAGCCCGCAGTGAGCATACAAAGCAAGAGCGCTTACAAACTACTCCAAACAGTTGTTTATATCAAAAATAGATACACATTTATTATAAGGCCTTGAAACTAATAACCACAGTAAAAGCAGCAATATACAACGATATTAAACCAACACATACACTATCCACCCAATATATATACAGAATACACAGTTTCACAGCATTAGCAGCACGAAATATGTTATCCACCTGCAGGGGAAGGAAAACAGGCAGTGCGAACCAATGCGTGTGATATGTCCGCCTTCTGAGGCCCCTAACTGGATGGTAGTCCAATCCCTACGAAGAGTGGAGCCTAGCGCTCAAAAGTACCTGCACACGCCGGTGCCAATGGGCAGAAGGTGAAGCTCTTCGGAGGACGTTGGACAGCTCTGTAGGGTGCCCTAATGAAGGAGAACACGGTCCGCGACTCTAGCGCAGCCTCCACTGTGAGGCAGAAGCAGGGCGCGAGTACGGACAAGGGGTGCTGTATTTACAGCGGGGAAAAGCAAGGGGCACTGCAGGAGGGCGACCAGATCCTAGCTAATCTACTCACCGGTCCCCGAAGCAAGCAGGCCCGAGCTTCTCCTCGATAGATGCAGCTTCTGGCAGGTTCTGAAGAGCAGGGAACGTCTCGTCGTCGTGCAGAGTAAAAAGACGTCCCGATCGAAGAAACAAGCACAGTTTTGTCGCCACGGCAGGGCAACGGAACGGCCGGGTGTATTCAAGCCAAACGAGCACCGTTCACCTCTAGCTTAGGGTTGCTAAGCAAACGAAGCGTGTGAGCGTGCCCCGGACTCAGAATACCACCCAACCTGTCGGCGATTACAGAGCAGGCCTCCTTAGTAAGCTGGTCAGTCAACTGGATGGCCCCGAGACACTTCCGAAGGCTTACGGCAGGAGTTGATGAAGGTGCCGGGAATAGCTGGTCCTGCTATTCCAATAGGTCGAAGCGCCTGTACAGGCCTTCTTGTTCGATCTTAGGTGGAAAGGGCTTCACCGGACGACAGCAATGAGGAGCAGAAGTTCTTCAGGGGGTCACCAGCGATTCCTCGGTCCAGCCTCGTGTTCGCAGGATACTTGGCTCCTGTATCCCTGGGTTCGTAAGAACTCAGGAGATCGACCTGGCAGTGGTGTTTCCAGCTCCCTCTTATCCACGGTTCCCTTCGCGCCAAAACGGAGGGGAGCCAATGGGAGATCCGCTCATCAACACACATACCATACGTGGACCAATCACGGACCACGGTGGTCCCAGGCATTCACACCACCCTAGACTCTCTGGCACCCAGGATGTGTATTGGGACCAGACAGCCCATCCCACATCCTGGGGGCACTCAAACGACATGTAGAAGCCCGCGAAAGCAACCGTGTTTCGCGGGAAACTACATGCCCAAATAAGGAAGGCCCCGGGTCGCCTGACCCGGGGGAAGGTAAAGGGAGCAAGACGGACAGTGGACGAGACAAAGGAGCCTCGTGGTCCGGCCATTTTGGGTAGCCGGGCCACCCTTTTGTGTTCGCGGCAAAAAGGTGCTCAGAACGGCAAAAGGAGCTCAAAATAAACCAAATGATCGCTGCCACCAGCCCAGTCCCTGAATGACTTGCACCGATCCAAAAACCATCCTACAAGAGTGTCTAGGGTCTGTAGAAGGCTAGAGACCCAAGAGAGCTGTAACTTAGCTTACAGTGCCCTCTTGTGTCGTGTTGCACTAAAATGGCGACACGATAAAAGAAACTACGGGAAACAGCGTTCCCCGGTACTGACTGTCTTAAGGGCATGTCAGTTTCCCCGTAAGAAAGGAGCGAAAGCCCAGAGGAGTACGGCAGAAGGCTGCACTTCTCTGGCAAAGTCAAGAAAACAGGTTGAAAACAATAGCAAAAAGTTTAGGGGTTGCCACATGGAAGGAAAGTTCCCTACAATAACGAAATCTTTCCTAACAGTATGTCTCAATGCTTCTAATACCAAACCTGAGACCCTTCCTATGGCATGAGATGTCATATACAACTCCTTCCCATTCCAATCCTGAGACCCTTCCTATAGCATGAGATGTGATATCTCAATGCTTATACCAAACCTGAGACTCTTCCTATAACATGAGATGTGATATCCAACTCCTTCCAGTTCCAAACCTGAGACCCTTCCTATAGCATGAGATGTGATATCCAACTCCTTCCCATTCCAATCCTGAGGGACTTCCGATAGCATGAGATGTGATATCTCAATGCTTCTAATACCAAACCTGTGATCCTTCCTATAACATGAGATGTGATATCCAAATCCTTCCCCTTCCAAACCTGAGACCCTCCCTTTAGCATGAGATGTGATATCCAACTCCTTCCCATTCCAATCCTGAGACCCTTCTGATAGCATGAGATGTGATATCTCAATGCCTCTAATACCAAACCTGAGATCCTTCCGATAGCATGAGATGTGATATCTCAATGCTTCTAATACCGAACCTGAGATCCTTCCTATAACATGAGATGTGATATCCAAATCCTTCACCTTCCAAACCTGAGACCCTCCCTTTAGCATGAGATGTGATATCCAAGTCCTTCCCATTCCAGTCCTGAGACCCTTCCTATAGCATGAGATGTGATATCTCAATGCTTATACCAAACCTGAGACTCTTCCTATAACATGAGATGTGATATCCAACTCCTTCCAGTTCCAAACCTGAGACCCTTCCTATAGTATGAGATGTGATATCCAACTCCTTCCCATTCCAATCCTGAGACCCTTCCGATAGCATGAGATGTGATATCTCAATGCTTCTAATACCAAACCTGTGATCCTTCCTATAACATGAGATGTGATATCCAAATCCTTCCCCTTCCAAACCTGAGACCCTCCCTTTAGCATGGGATGTGATATCCAACTCCTTCCCATTCCAATCCTGAGACCCTTCTGATAGCATGAGATGTGATATCTCAATGCCTCTAATACCAAACCTGAGACCCTTCCTATAGCATGAGATTTGATATCCAACTCCTTCCCATTCCAATCCTGAGACCCTTCATATAACATGAGATGGTATGTCTCAATGCTTCTAATACCAAACCTGAGATTCTTCCTATGGCATGAGATGTCATATAAAACTCCTTCCCATTCCATTCCTGAGACCCTTCCTATAGCATGAGATGTGATATCCAAATCCTTCCCATTCCAATCCTGAGACCCTTCCTATAACATGAGATGTGATGTCTCAATGCTTCTAATACCAAACCTGAGATCCTTCCTATGGCATGAGATGTCATATAAAACTCCTTCCCATTCCCATCCTGAGACCGTTCTGATAGCATGAGATGTGATATTTCAATGCTTCTAATACCAAACCTGAGATCCTTCCGATAGCATGAGATGTGATATCTCAATTCTTCTAATACCAAACCTGAGATCATTCCTATAACACGAGATGTGATATCCAAATCCTTCCCCTTCCAAAACTGAGACCCTCTCTTTAGCATGAGACGTGATATCAAACTCCTTCCCATTCCAATCCTGAGACCCTTCTGATAGCATGAGATGTGATATCTCAATGCCTCTAATACCAAACCTGAGATCCTACCTCTAACATGAAATGTGATACCCAACTCCTTCCCCTTCCAAACCTGAGAGCCTTCCTATAGCATGAGATGTGATATCGAAGTATTTCCCATTCCAATCCTGAGACCTTTCCTATAACATGAGATGTGATATCCAACTCCTTCCCATTCCAACCTGAGACCCTTCCTATAGCATGAGATGGGATATCCAACTACTTCCAAATCCAATCCTGATACCCTTCCGATAGCATGAGATGTGATATCTCAATCCCTCTAATACCAAACCTGAGATCCTTCGGATAGCATGAGATGTGATATCTCAATGCTTCTAATACCAAACCTGAGATCCTTCCTATAACATGAGATGCAATATCAAAATCCTTCCCCTTCCAAACCTGAGACCCTCCCTTTAGCATGAGATGTGATATCCAAATCCTTCCAATTCCAATCCTGAGACCCTTCTCATAGCATGAGATGTGATATCTCAATGCCTCTAATACCAAACCTAAGATCCTACCTCTAACATGAAATGTGATATCCAACTCCTTCCCTTTCCAAACGTGAGACCCTCCCTATAGCATGAGATGTGATATCCAAGTCCTTCCCATTCCAATCCTGAGACCCTTCCGATAGCAGAGATGTGATATCTCAATGCTTCTAATACCAAACCTGACACCCTTCCTATAACATAAGATGGGATATCCAACTCCTTCCCATTACAATCCTGAGACCCTTCCAATAGCAGAGATGTGATATCTCAATGCTTATACCAATCCTGAGACCCTTCCTATAGCATGAGATGTGATATCTCAATGCTTATACCAAACCTGAGACCCTTCCTATAGCATGAGATTTGATATCCAACTCCTTCCCATTCCAATCCTGAGACCCTTCATATAACATGAGATGGTATGTCTCAATGCTTCTAATACCAAACCTGAGATTCTTCCTATGGCATGAGATGTCATATAAAACTCCTTCCCATTCCATTCCTGAGACCCTTCCTATAGCATGAGATGTGATATCCAAATCCTTCCCATTCCAATCCTGAGAACCTTCCTATAGCATGAGATGTGATATCTCAATGCTTCTAAGACCAAACCTGAGATCCTTCCTATAACATGAGATGTGATATCCAAATCCTTCCCCTTCCAACCCTGAGACCCATCCTATACCATGAGATGTGATATCTCATTGCTTCTAATACCAAACCTGGGACCCGTCCTATAACATGAGATATGATATCCAAATCCTTCCCCTTCCAAACCTGAGACCCTTCCTTTAGCATGAGATGTGATATCCAAATCCATCCCATTCCAATCCTAAAACCCTTCCTATAGCATGAGATGTGATATATCAATGTTTCTAATAAAAAACCTTAGACCCTTCCTATAGCAAGAGATGTGATATCCAAATCCTTCCCATTCCAATCCTGAGACCCTTCCTATAACATGAGATGTGATATCCAACTCCTTCCCATTCCAATCCTGAGACCCTTCCGATAGCAGAGATGTGATATCTCAATGCTTATACCAAACCTGAGACCCTTCCTATGGCATGAGATGTGATTTCCAAATCCTTCACATTCTAATCCTGAGACCCTTCCGAAAGCATAAGATGTGATATCTCAATGCTTCTAATACCAAACCTGAGATCCTTCCTATAACATGAGATGTGATATCCAACTACTTCCCATTCCAAACCTGAGACCCTTCCGATAGCATGAGATGTGATATCTCAATGCTTCAAAAACCAAACATGAGAACCATCCTATAACATGAGATGTGAAATCCAAATCCTTCCCTTCCCAAACCTGAGACTCTTCCTATAGCATGAGATGTGATATCTCAATGCTTCTACCAAACCTGAAACCCTTCCTATAGCATGAGATGTGATATCCAACTCCTTCCCATTCCAATCCTGACACACTTCTTATAGCATGAGATGTGATATCTCAATGCTTCGAATACCAAACCTGAGACCCGTCCTATAACATGAGATGTGATATCCAAATCCTTCCCCTTCCAAACCTGAGACCCTTCCTTTAGCATGAGATGTGATATCCAGCTCCTCCCATTCCAATCCTGAGACCCTTCCGATAGCATGAGATGTGATATCTCAATGCTTCTAATATCAAAACTGAGACCCTCCATATAGCATGAGATGTGATATCTAAGTCCTTCCCATTCCAATCCTGAGACCCTTCCGATAGCAGAGATGTGATATCTCAATGCTTATAGCAAACCTGAGACCCTTCCTATAGCATGAGATGTGATATCCAACTCCTTCCCATTCCAATCCTGAGACCCTTCCTATAGCATGAGATGTGATATCTCAGTGCTTCTACCAAAACTGAGACCCTTCCTATAGCATGAGATGTGATATCCAACTCCTTCCCATTCCAATCCTGAGACCCTTCCGATAGCATGAGATGTGATATCTCAATGCTTCTAATACCAAACCTGAGACCCGTCCTATAACATGAGATGGGATATCCAACTCCTTCCCGTTCCAAACCTGATACCCTTCCTATAGCATGAGATGTGATATCCAACTCCTTCCCATGCCAATCCTGAGACACCTCCGATAGCAGAGATGTGATATCTCAATGCTTATACCAAACCTGAGACTCTTCCTATGACATGAGATGTGATATCCAACTCCTTCCCGTTCCAAACCTGATACCCTTCCTATAGCATGAGATGTGATATCCAACTCCTTCCCATTCCAATCCTGAGACCCTTCCGATAGCATGAGATGTGATATCTCAATGCTTCTAATACCAAACCTGAGATCCTTCCGATAGCATGAGATGTGATATCTCAATGCTTCTAATACCAAACCTGAGATCCTACCTCTAACATGAAATGTGATATCCAACTCCTTCCCTTTCCAAACGTGAGACCCTCCCTATAGCATGAGATGTGATATCCAAGTCCTTCCCATTCCAGTCCTGAGACCCTTCCTATAACATGAGATGTGAAATCTCAATGCTTCTAATATCAAACCTGAGACCCTTCCTATAACATAAGATGGCATATCCAACTCCTTCCCATTCCAATCGTGAGACCCTTCTGATAGCAGAGATGTGATATCTCAATGCTTATACCAAACCTGAGACCCTTCCTATGGCATGAGATGTCATATCCAACTCCTTCAAATTCCAATCCTGAGACCCTTCCTATAACATGAGATGTGATGTCTCAATGCTTCTAATACCAAACCTGAGATCCTTCCTATGGCATGAGATGTCATATAAAACTCCTTCCCATTCCAAACCTGAGACCCTTCCTACGGCATGAGATGTCATATACAACTCCTTCCCATTCCAATCCTGAGACCCTTTCTATAGCATGAGATGTGATATCTCAATGCTTATACCAAACCTGAGACTCTTCCTATAACATGAGATGTGATATCCAACTCCTTCCAGTTCCAAACCTGAGACCCTTCCTATAGCATGAGATGTGATATCCAACTCCTTCCCATTCCAATCCTGAGACCCTTCCGATAGCATGAGATGTGATATCTCAATGCTTCTAATACCAAACCTGTGATCCTTCCTATAACATGAGATGTGATATCCAAATCCTTCCCCTTCCAAACCTGAGACCCTCCCTTTAGCATGAGATGTGATATCCAACTCCTTCCCATTCCAATCCTGAGACCCTTCTGATAGCATGAGATGTGATATCTCAATGCCTCTAAAACCAAACCTGAGATCCTTCCGATAGCATGAGATGTGATATCTCAATGCTTCTAATACCGAACCTGAGATCCTTCCTATAACATGAGATGTGATATCCAAATCCTTCCCCTTCCAAACCTGAGACCCTCCCTTTAGCATGAGATGTGATATCCAACTCCTTCCCATTCCAATCCTGAGACCCTTCCGATAGCATGAGATGTGATATCTCAATGCTTCTAATACCAAACCTGTGATCCTTCCTATAACATGAGATGTGATATCCAAATCCTTCCCCTTCCAAACCTGAGACCCTCCCTTTAGCATGAGATGTGATATCCAACTCCTTCCCATTCCAATCCTGAGACCCTTCTGATAGCATGAGATGTGATATCTCAATGCCTCTAATACCAAACCTGATATCCTACCTCTAACATGAAATGTGATACCCAACTCCTTCCCCTTCCAAACCTGAGAGCCTTCCTATAGCATGAGATGTGATATCGAAGTATTTCCCATTCCAATCCTGAGACCTTTCCTATAACATGAGATGTGATATCCAACTCCTTCCCATTCCAACCTGAGACCCTTCCTATAGCATGAGATGGGATATCCAACTACTTTCAAATCCAATCCTGATACCCTTCCGATCGCATGAGATGTGATATCTCAATCCCTCTAATACCAAACCTGAGATCCTTCGGATAGCATGAGATGTGATATCTCAATGCTTCTAATACCAAACCTGAGATCCTTCCTATAACATGAGATGTGATATCAAAATCCTTCCCCTTCCAAACCTGAGACCCTCCCTTTAGCATGAGATGTGATATCCAAATCCTTCCAATTCCAATCCTGAGACCCTTCTCATAGCATGAGATGTGATATCTCAATGCCTCTAATACCAAACCTGAGATCCTACCTCTAACATGAAATGTGATATCCAACTCCTTCCCTTTCCAAATGTGAGACCCTCCCTATAGCATGAGATGTGATATCCAAGTCCTTCCCATTCCAATCCTGAGACCCTTCCTATAGCATGAGATGTGATATCTCAATGCTTCTAATACCAAACCTGACACCCTTCCTATAACATAAGATGGGATATCCAACTCCTTCCCATTACAACCCTGAGACCCTTCCAATAGCAGAGATGTGATATCTCAATGCTTATACCAAACCTGAGACCCTTCCTATGGCATGAGATGTCATATACAACTCCTTCCCATTCCAATCCTGAGTCCCTTCCTATAGCATGAGATGTGATATCTCAATGCTTATACCAAACCTGAGACCCTTCCTATAGCATAAGATGTGATATCCAACTCCTTCCCATTCCAATCCTGAGACCCTTCCTATAACATGAGATGGTATGTCTCAATGCTTCTAATACCAAACCTGAGACCCTTCCTATGGCATGAGATGTCATATACAACTCCTTCCCATTCCAATCCTGAGACCCTTCCTATAGCATGAGATGTGATATCTCAATGCTTATACCAAACCAGAGACTCTTCCTATAACATGAGATGTGATATCCAACTCCTTCCAGTTCCAAACCTGAGACCCTTCCTATAGCATGAGATGTGATATCCAACTACTTCCCATTCCAATCCTGAGACCCTTCATATAGCATGAGATGTGATATCTCAATGCTTCTAATACCGAACCTGAGATCCTTCCTATAACATGAGATGTGATATCCAAATCCTTCACCTTCCAAACCTGAGACCCTCCCTTTAGCATGAGATGTGATATCCAAGTCCTTCCCATTCCAGTCCTGAGACCCTTCCTATAACATGAGATGGTATGTCTCAATGCTTCTAATACCAAACCTGAGACCCTTCCTATGGCATGAGATGTCATATACAACTCCTTCCCATTCCAATCCTGAGACCCTTCCTATAGCATGAGATGTGATATCTCAATGCTTATACCAAACCCGAGACTCTTCCTATAACATGAGATGTGATATACAACTCCTTCCAGTTCCAAACCTGAGACCCTTCCTATAGCATGAGATGTGATATCCAACTCCTTCCCATTCCAATCCTGAGGGACTTCCGATAGCATGAGATGTGATATCTCAATGCATCTAATACCAAACCTGTGATCCTTCCTATAACATGAGATGTGATATCCAAATCCTTCCCCTTCCAAACCTGAGACCCTCCCTTTAGCATGAGATGTGATATCCAACTCCTTCCCATTCCAATCCTGAGACCCTTCTGATAGCATGAGATGTGATATCTCAATGCCTCTAATACCAAACCTGAGATCCTTCCGATAGCATGAGATGTGATATCTCAATGCTTCTAATACCGAACCTGAGATCCTTCCTATAACATGAGATGTGATATCCAAATCCTTCACCTTCCAAACCTGAGACCCTCCCTTTAGCATGAGATGTGATTTCCAAGTCCTTCCCATTCCAGTCCTGAGACCCTTCCTATAACATGAGATGTGATATCTCCATGCTTCTAATATCAAACCTGAGACCCTTCCTATAACATAAGATGGTATATCCAACTCCTTTCCATTCCAATCCTGAGACCCTTCCGATAGCAGAGATGTGATATCTCAATGCTTATACCAAACCTGAGACCCTTCCTATGGCATGAGATGTCATATACAACTCCTTCCCATTCCAATCCTGAGACCCTTCTGATAGCATGAGATGTGATATCTCAATGCCTCTAATACCAAACCTGAGATCCTACCTCTGACATGAAATGTGATATCCAACTCCTTCCCTTTCCAAACGTGAGACCCTCCCTATAGCATGAGATGTGATATCCAAGTCCTTCCCATTCCAGTCCTGAGACCCTTCCTATAACATGAGATGTGATATCTCAATGCTTCTAATATCAAACCTGAGACCCTTCCTATAACATAAGATGGGATATCCAACTCCTTCCCATTCCAATCCTGAGACCCTTCCGATAGCAGAGATGTGATATCTCAATGCTTATACCAAACCTGAGACACTTGCTATGGCATGAGATGTCATATACAACTCTTTCCCATTCCAATCCTGAGACCCTTCCTATAGCATGAGATGTGATATATCAATGCTTATACCAAACCTGAGACCATTCCTATAGCATAAGATGTGATATCCAACTCCTTCCCATTCCAATCCTGAGACCCTTCCTATAACATGAGATGTGATTTCTCAATGCTTCTAATACCAAACCTGAGATCCTTCCTATGGCATGAGATGTCATATAAAACTCATTCCCATTCCAATCCTGAGACCGTTCTGATAGCATGAGATGTGATATTTCAATGCTTCTAATACCAAACCTGAGATCCTTCCGATAGCATGAGATGTGATATCTCAATTCTTCTAATACCAAACCTGAGATCATTCCTATAACACGAGATGTGATATCCAAATCCTTCCCCTTCCAAAACTGAGACCCTCTCTTTAGCATGAGATGTGATATCAAACTCCTTCCCATTCCAATCCTGAGACCCTTCTGATAGCATGAGATGTGATATCTCAATGCCTCTAATACCAAACCTGAGATCCTACCTCTAACATGAAATGTGATACCCAACTCCTTCCCCTTCCAAACCTGAGAGCCTTCCTATAGCATGAGATGTGATATCGAAGTATTTCCCATTCCAATCCTGAGACCTTTCCTATAACATGAGATGTGATATCCAACTCCTTCCCATTCCAACCTGAGACCCTTCCTATAGCATGAGATGGGATATCCAACTACTTCCAAATCCAATCCTGATACCCTTCCGATAGCATGAGATGTGATATCTCAATCCCTCTAATACCAAACCTGAGATCCTTCGGATAGCATGAGATGTGATATCTCAATGCTTCTAATACCAAACCTGAGATCCTTCCTATAACATGAGATGCGATATCAAAATCCTTCCCCTTCCAAACCTGAGACCCTCCCTTTAGCATGAGATGTGATATCCAAATCCTTCCAATTCCAATCCTGAGACCCTTCTCATAGCATGAGATGTGATATCTCAATGCCTCTAATACCAAACCTGAGATCCTACCTCTAACATGAAATGTGATATCCAACTCCTTCCCTTTCCAAACGTGAGACCCTCCCTATAGCATGAGATGTGATATCCAAGTCCTTCCCATTCCAATCCTGAGACCCTTCCTATAGCATGAGATGTGATATCTCAATGCTTCTAATACCAAACCTGACACCCTTCCTATAACATATGATGGGATATCCAACTCCTTCCCATTACAATCCTGAGACCCTTCCAATAGCAGAGATGTGATATCTCAATGCTTATACCAAACCTGAGACCCTGCCTATGGCATGAGATGTGATATCTCAATGCTTATACCAAACCTGAGACCCTTCCTATAGCATGAGATGTGATATCCAACTCCTTCCCATTCCATTCCTAAGACCCTTCCTATAGCATGAGATGTGATATCCAACTCCTTCCCATTCCAATCCTGAGAACCTTCCTATAGCATGAGATGTGATATCTCAATGCTTCTAAGACCAAACCTGAGATCCTTCCTATAACATGAGATGTGATATCCAAATCCTTCCCCTTCCAACCCTGAGACCCTTCCTATACCATGAGATGTGATATCTCAATGCTTCTAATACCAAACCTGGGACCCGTCCTATAACATGAGATATGATATCCAAATCCTTCCCCTTCCAAACCTGAGACCCTTCCTTTAGCATGAGATGTGATATCCAAATCCTTCCCATTCCAATCCTAAAACCCTTCCTATAGCATGAGATGTGATATCTCAATGTTTCTAATAAAAAACCTTAGACCCTTCCTAGAGCAAGAGATGTGATATCCAAATCCTTCCCATTCCAATCCTGAGACCCTTCCTATAACATGAGATGTGATTTCCAACTCCTTCCCATTCCAACCTGAGACCCTATAGTATGAGAAGGGATATCCAACTCCTTCCCAATCCAATCCTGAGACCCTTCCGATAGCAGAGATGTGATATCTCAATGCTTATACCAAACCTGAGACCCTTCCTATGGCATTAGATGTGATATCCAAATCCTTCACATTCCAATCCTGAGACCCTTCCTATAGCATAAGATGTGATATCTCAATGCTTCTAATACCAAACCTGAGATCCTTCCTATAACATGAGATGTGATATCCAACTACTTCCCATTCCAAACCTGAGACCCTTCCGATAGCATGAGATGTGATATCTCAATGCTTCAAAAACCAAACATGAGAACCATCCTATAACATGAGATGTGAAATCCAAATCCTTCCCTTCCCAAACCTGAGACTCTTCCTATAGCATGAGATGTGATATCTCAATGCTTCTACCAAACCTGAAACCCTTCCTATAGCATGAGATGTGATATCCAACTCCTTCCCATTCCAATCCTGACACACTTCCTATAGCATGAGATGTGATATCTCAATGCTTCTAATACCAAACCTGAGACCCGTCCTATAACATGAGATGTGATATCCAAATCCTTCCCCTTCCAAACCTGAGACCCTTCCTTTAGCATGAGATGTGATATCCAGCTCCTCCCATTCCAATCCTGAGACCCTTCCGATAGCATGAGATGTGATATCTCAATGCTTCTAATATCAAAACTGAGACCCTCCCTATAGCATTAGATGTGATATCTAAGTCCTTCCCATTCCAATCCTGAGACCCTTCCGATAGCAGAGATGTGATATCTCAATGCTTATACCAAACCTGAGACCCTTCCTATAGCATGAGATGTGATATCTCAATGCCTCTAATACCAAACCTGAGATCCTACCTCTAACATGAAATGTGATACCCAACTCCTTCCCCTTCCAAACCTGAGAGCCTTCCTATAGCATGAGATGTGATATCGAAGTATTTCCCATTCCAATCCTGAGACCTTTCCTATAACATGAGATGTGATATCCAACTCCTTCCCATTCCAACCTGAGACCCTTCCTATAGCATGAGATGGGATATCCAACTACTTCCAAATCCAATCCTGATACCCTTCCGATAGCATGAGATGTGATATCTCAATCCCTCTAATACCAAACCTGAGATCCTTCGGATAGCATGAGATGTGCTTTCTCAATGCTTCTAATACCAAACCTGAGATCCTTCATATAACATGAGATGCGATATCAAAATCCTTCCCCTTCCAAACCTGAGACCCTCCCTTTAGCATGAGATGTGATATCCAAATCCTTCCAATTCCAATCCTGAGACCCTTCTCATAGCATGAGATGTGATATCTCAATGCCTCTAATACCAAACCTGAGATCCTACCTCTAACATGAAATGTGATATCCAACTCCTTCCCTTTCCAAACGTGAGACCCTCCCTATAGCATGAGATGTGATATCCAAGTCCTTCCCATTCCAATCCTGAGACCCTTCCTATAGCATGAGATGTGATATCTCAATGCTTCTAATACCAAACCTGACACCCTTCCTATAACATATGATGGGATATCCAACTCCTTCCCATTACAATCCTGAGACCCTTCCAATAGCAGAGATGTGATATCTCAATGCTTATACCAAACCTGAGACCCTGCCTATGGCATGAGATGTGATATCTCAATGCTTATACCAAACCTGAGACCCTTCCTATAGCATGAGATGTGATATCCAACTCCTTCCCATTCCAATCCTGAGAACCTTCCTATAGCATGAGATGTGATATCTCAATGCTTCTAAGACCAAACCTGAGATCCTTCCTATAACATGAGATGTGATATCTCAATGCTTCTAATACCAAACCTGAGACCCTTCCTATGGCATGAGATGTCATATACAACTCCTTCCCATTCCAATCCTGAGACCCTTCCTATAGCATGAGATGTGATATCTCAATGCTTATACCAAACCTGAGACTCTTCCTATAACATGAGATGTGATATCCAACTCCTTCCAGTTCCAAACCTGAGACCCTTCCTATAGCATGAGATGTGATATCCAACTACTTCCCATTCCAATCCTGAGACCCTTCATATAGCATGAGATGTGATATCTCAATGCTTCTAATACCGAACCTGAGATCCTTCCTATAACATGAGATGTTATATCCAAATCTTTCACCTTCCAAACCTGAGACCCTCCCTTTAGCATGAGATGTGATATCCAAGTCCTTCCCATTCCAGTCCTGAGACCCTTCCTATAACATGAGATGGTATGTCTCAATGCTTCTAATACCAAACCTGAGACCCTTCCTATGGCATGAGATGTCATATACAACTCCTTCCCATTCCAATCCTGAGACCCTTCCTATAGCATGAGATGTGATATCTCAATGCTTATACCAAACCTGAGACCCTTCCTATAGCATGAGATGTGATATCTCAATGCCTCTAATACCAAACCTGAGATCCTACCTCTAACATGAAATGTGATACCCAACTCCTTCCCCTTCCAAACCTGAGAGCCTTCCTATAGCATGAGATGTGATATCGAAGTATTTCCCATTCCAATCCTGAGACCTTTCCTATAACATGAGATGTGATATCCAACTCCTTCCCATTCCAACCTGAGACCCTTCCTATAGCATGAGATGGGATATCCAACTACTTCCAAATCCAATCCTGATACCCTTCCGATAGCATGAGATGTGATATCTCAATCCCTCTAATACCAAACCTGAGATCCTTCGGATAGCATGAGATGTGCTTTCTCAATGCTTCTAATACCAAACCTGAGATCCTTCCTATAACATGAGATGCGATATCAAAATCCTTCCCCTTCCAAACCTGAGACCCTCCCTTTAGCATGAGATGTGATATCCAAATCCTTCCAATTCCAATCCTGAGACCCTTCTCATAGCATGAGATGTGATATCTCAATGCCTCTAATACCAAACCTGAGATCCTACCTCTAACATGAAATGTGATATCCAACTCCTTCCCTTTCCAAACGTGAGACCCTCCCTATAGCATGAGATGTGATATCCAAGTCCTTCCCATTCCAATCCTGAGACCCTTCCTATAGCATGAGATGTGATATCTCAATGCTTCTAATACCAAACCTGACACCCTTCCTATAACATATGATGGGATATCCAACTCCTTCCCATTACAATCCTGAGACCCTTCCAATAGCAGAGATGTGATATCTCAATGCTTATACCAAACCTGAGACCCTGCCTATGGCATGAGATGTGATATCTCAATGCTTATACCAAACCTGAGACCCTTCCTATAGCATGAGATGTGATATCCAACTCCTTCCCATTCCAATCCTGAGAACCTTCCTATAGCATGAGATGTGATATCTCAATGCTTCTAAGACCAAACCTGAGATCCTTCCTATAACATGAGATGTGATATCCAAATCCTTCCCCTTCCAACCCTGAGACCCTTCCTATACCATGAGATGTGATATCTCAATGCTTCTAATACCAAACCTGGGACCCGTCCTATAACATGAGATATGATATCCAAATCCTTCCCCTTCCAAACCTGAGACCCTTCCTTTAGCATGAGATGTGATATCCAAATCCTTCCCATTCCAATCCTAAAACCCTTCCTATAGCATGAGATGTGATATCTCAATGTTTCTAATAAAAAACCTTAGACCCTTCCTAGAGCAAGAGATGTGATATCCAAATCCTTCCCATTCCAATCCTGAGACCCTTCCTATAACATGAGATGTGATTTCCAACTCCTTCCCATTCCAACCTGAGACCCTATAGTATGAGAAGGGATATCCAACTCCTTCCCAATCCAATCCTGAGACCCTTCCGATAGCAGAGATGTGATATCTCAATGCTTATACCAAACCTGAGACCCTTCCTATGGCATGAGATGTGATATCCAAATCCTTCACATTCCAATCCTGAGACCCTTCCTATAGCATAAGATGTGATATCTCAATGCTTCTAATACCAAACCTGAGATCCTTCCTATAACATGAGATGTGATATCCAACTACTTCCCATTCCAAACCTGAGACCCTTCCGATAGCATGAGATGTGATATCTCAATGCTTCAAAAACCAAACATGAGAACCATCCTATAACATGAGATGTGAAATCCAAATCCTTCCCTTCCCAAACCTGAGACTCTTCCTATAGCATGAGATGTGATATCTCAATGCTTCTACCAAACCTGAAACCCTTCCTATAGCATGAGATGTGATATCCAACTCCTTCCCATTCCAATCCTGACACACTTCCTATAGCATGAGATGTGATATCTCAATGCTTCTAATACCAAAACTGAGACCCGTCCTATAACATGAGATGTGATATCCAAATCCTTCCCCTTCCAAACCTGAGACCCTTCCTTTAGCATGAGATGTGATATCCAGCTCCTCCCATTCCAATCCTGAGACCCTTCCGATAGCATGAGATGTGATATCTCAATGCTTCTAATATCAAAACTGAGACCCTCCCTATAGCATGAGATGTGATATCTAAGTCCTTCCCATTCCAATCCTGAGACCCTTCCGATAGCAGAGATGTGATATCTCAATGCTTATACCAAACCTGAGACCCTTCCTATAGCATGAGATGTGATATCCAACTCCTTCCCATTCCAATCCTGAGACCCTTCCTATAGCATGAGATGTGATATCTCAATGCTTCTACCAAAACTGAGAACCTTCCTATAGCATGAGATGTGATATCCAACTCCTTCCCATTCCAATCCTGAGACCCTTCCGATAGCATGAGATGTGATATCTCAATGCTTCTAATACCAAACCTGAGACCCGTCCTATAACATGAGATGGGATATCCAACTCCTTCCCGTTCCAAACCTGATACCCTTCCTATAGCATGAGATGTGATATCCAACTCCTTCCCATGCCAATCCTGAGACACCTCCGATAGCAGAGATGTTATATCTCAATGCTTATACCAAACCTAAGACTCTTCCCATGACATGAGATGTGATATCCAAGTCCTTCCCATTCCAGTCCTGAGACCCTTCCTATAACATGAGATGTGATATCTCAATGCTTCTAATATCAAACCTGAGACCCTTCCTATAACATAAGATGGGATATCCAACTCCTTCCCATTCCAATCCTGAGACCCTTCCGATAGCAGAGATGTGATATCTCAATGCTTATACCAAACCTGAGACCCTTGCTATGGCATGAGATGTCATATACAACTCTTTCCCATTCCAATCCTGAGACCCTTCCTATAGCATGAGATGTGATATATCAATGCTTATACCAAACCTGAGACCATTCCTATAGCATAAGATGTGATATCCAACTCCTTCCCATTCCAATCCTGAGACCCTTCCTATAACATGAGATGTGATGTCTCAATGCTTCTAATACCAAACCTGAGATCCTTCCTATGGCATGAGATGTCATATAAAACTCATTCCCATTCCAATCCTGAGACCGTTCTGATAGCATGAGATATGATATTTCAATGCTTCTAATACCAAACCTGAGATCCTTCCGATAGCATGAGATGTGATATCTCAATTCTTCTAATACAAAACCTGAGATCATTCCTATAACACGAGATGTGATATCCAAATCCTTCCCCTTCCAAAACTGAGACCCTCTCTTTAGCATGAGATGTGATATCAAACTCCTTCCCATTCCAATCCTGAGACCCTTCTGATAGCATGAGATGTGATATCTCAATGCCTCTAATACCAACCTGAGATCCTACCTCTAACATGAAATGTGATACCCAACTCCTTCCCCTTCCAAACCTGAGAGCCTTCCTATAGCATGAGATGTGATATCGAAGTATTTCCCATTCCAATCCTGAGACCTTTCCTATAACATGAGATGTGATATCCAACTCCTTCCCATTCCAACCTGAGACCCTTCCTATAGCATGAGATGGGATATCCAACTACTTCCAAATCCAATCCTGATACCCTTCCAATAGCATGAGATGTGATATCTCAATCCCTCTAATACCAAACCTGAGATCCTTCGGATAGCATGAGATGTGATATCTCAATGCTTCTAATACCAAACCTGAGATCCTTCCTATAACATGAGATGCGATATCAAAATCCTTCCCCTTCCAAACCTGAGACCCTCCCTTTAGCATGAGATGTGATATCCAAATCCTTCCAATGCCAATCCTGAGACCCTTCTCATAGCATGAGATGTGATATCTCAATGCCTCTAATACCAAACCTGAGATCCTACCTCTAACATGAAATGTGATATCCAACTCCTTCCCTTTCCAAACGTGAGACCCTCCCTATAGCATGAGATGTGATATCCAAGTCCTTCCCATTCCAATCCTGAGACCCTTCCTATAGCATGAGATGTGATATCTCAATGCTTCTAATACCAAACCTGACACCCTTCCTATAACATATGATGGGATATCCAACTCCTTCCCATTACAATCCTGAGACCCTTCCAATAGCAGAGATGTGATATCTCAATGCTTATACCAAACCTGAGACCCTGCCTATGGCATGAGATGTGATATCTCAATGCTTATACCAAACCTGAGACCCTTCCTATAGCATGAGATGTGATATCCAACTCCTTCCCATTCCAATCCTGAGACCCTTCCTATAACATGAGATGGTATGTCTCAATGCTTCTAATACCAAACCTGAGATTCTTCCTATGGCATGAGATGTCATATAAAACTCCTTCCCATTCCATTCCTGAGACCCTTCCTATAGCATGAGATGTGATATCCAACTCCTTCCCATTCCAATCCTGAGAACCTTCCTATAGCATGAGATGTGATATCTCAATGCTTCTAAGACCAAACCTGAGATCCTTCCTATAACATGAGATGTGATATCCAAATCCTTCCCCTTCCAACCCTGAGACCCTTCCTATACCATGAGATGTGATATCTCAATGCTTCTAATACCAAACCTGGGACCCGTCCTATAACATGAGATATGATATCCAAATCCTTCCCCTTCCAAACCTGAGACCCTTCCTTTAGCATGAGATGTGATATCCAAATCCTTCCCATTCCAATCCTAAAACCCTTCCTATAGCATGAGATGTGATATCTCAATGTTTCTAATAAAAAACCTTAGACCCTTCCTATAGCAAGAGATGTGATATCCAAATCCTTCCCATTCCAATCCTGAGACCCTTCCTATAACATGAGATGTGATTTCCAACTCCTTCCCATTCCAACCTGAGACCCTATAGTATGAGAAGGGATATCCAACTCCTTCCCAATCCAATCCTGAGACCCTTCCGATAGCAGAGATGTGATATCTCAATGCTTATACCAAACCTGAGACCCTTCCTATGGCATGAGATGTGATATCCAAATCCTTCACATTCCAATCCTGAGACCCTTCCTATAGCATAAGATGTGATATCTCAATGCTTCTAATACCAAACCTGAGATCCTTCCTATAACATGAGATGTTATATCCAACTACTTCCCATTCCAAACCTGAGACCCTTCCGATAGCATGAGATGTGATATCTCAATGCTTATACCAAACCTGAGACCCTTCCTATGGCATGAGATGTGATATCCAAATCCTTCACATTCCAATCCTGAGACCCTTCCTATAGCATAAGATGTGATATCTCAATGCTTCTAATACCAAACCTGAGATCCTTCCTATAACATGAGATGTGATATCCAACTACTTCCCATTCCAAACCTGAGACCCTTCGATAGCATGAGATGTGAAATCTCAATGCTTCAAAAACCAAACATGAGAACCATCCTATAACATGAGATGTGAAATCCAAATCCTTCCCTTCCCAAACCTGAGACTCTTCCTATAGCATGAGATGTGATATCTCAATGCTTCTACCAAACCTGAAACCCTTCCTATAGCATGAGATGTGATATCCAACTCCTTCCCATTCCAATCCTGACACACTTCCTATAGCATGAGATGTGATATCTCAATGCTTCTAATACCAAACCTGAGACCCGTCCTATAACATGAGATGTGATATCCAAATCCTTCCCCTTCCAAACCTGAGACCCTTCCTTTAGCATGAGATGTGATATCCAGCTCCTTCCATTCCAATCCTGAGACCCTTCCGATAGCATGAGATTTGATATCTCAATGCTTCTAATATCAAAACTGAGACCCTCCCTATAGCATGAGATGTGATATCTAAGTCCTTCCCATTCCAATCCTGAGACCCTTCCGATAGCAGAGATGTGATATCTCAATGCTTATACCAAACCTGAGACCCTTCCTATAGCATGAGATGTGATATCCAACTCCTTCCCATTCCAATCCTGAGACCCTTCCTATAGCATGAGATGTGATATCTCAATGCTTCTACCAAAACTGAGACCCTTCCTATAGCATGATATGTGATATCCAACTCCTTCCCATTCCAATCCTGAGACCACTCCGATAGCATGAGATGTGATATCTCAATGCTTCTAATACCAAACCTGAGACCCGTCCTATAACATGAGATGGGATATCCAACTCCTTCCCGTTCCAAACCTGATACCCTTCCTATAGCATGAGATGTGATATCCAACTCCTTCCCATGCCAATCCTGAGACACCTCCGATAGCAGAGATGTGATATCTCAATGCTTATACCAAACCTAAGACTCTTCCTATGACATGAGATGTGATATCCAACTCCTTCCCGTTCCAGTCCTGAGACCCTTCCTATAGCATGAGATGTGATATCCAACTCGTTCCCATTCCAATCCTGAGACCCTTCCTATAACATGAGATGGTATGTCTCAATGCTTCTAATACCAATTCTGAGATTCTTCCTATGGCATGAGATGTCATATAAAACACCTTCCCATTCCATTCCTGAGACCCTTCCTATAGCATGAGATGTGATATCCAACTCCTTCCCATTCCAATCCTGAGAACCTTCCTATAGCATGAGATGTGATATCTCAATGCTTCTAAGACCAAACCTGAGATCCTTCCTATAACATGAGATGTGATATCCAAATCCTTCCCCTTCCAACCCTGAGATCCTTCCTATACCATGAGATGTGATATCTCAATGCTTCTAATACCAAACATGGGACCCGTCCTATAACATGAGATATGATATCCAAATCCTTCCCCTTCCAAACCTGAGACCCTTCCTTTAGCATGAGATGTGATATCCAAATCCTTCCCATTCCAATCCTAAAACCCTTCCTATAACATGAGATGTGATATCTCAATGTTTCTAATAAAAAACCTTAGACCCTTCCTATAGCAAGAGATGTGATATCCAAATCCTTCCCATTCCAATCCTGAGACCCTTCCTATAACATGAGATGTGATTTCCAACTCCTTCCCATTCCAACCTGAGACCCTATAGTATGAGAAGGGATATCCAACTCCTTCCCAATCCAATCCTGAGACCCTTCCGATAGCAGAGATGTGATATCTCAATGCTTATACCAAACCTGAGACCCTTCCTATGGCATGAGATGTGATATCCAAATCCTTCACATTCCAATCCTGAGACCCTTCCTATAGCATAAGATGTGATATCTCAATGCTTCTAATACCAAACCTGAGATCCTTCCTATAACATGAGATGTTATATCCAACTACTTCCCATTCCAAACCTGAGACCCTTCCGATAGCATGAGATGTGATATCTCAATGCTTCAAAAACCAAACATGAGAACCATCCTATAACATGAGATGTGAAATCCAAATCCTTCCCTTCCCAAACCTGAGACTCTTCCTATAGCATGAGATGTGATATCTCAATGCTTCTACCAAACCTGAAACCCTTCCTATAGCATGAGATGTGATATCCAACTCCTTCCCATTCCAATCCTGACACACTTCCTATAGCATGAGATGTGATATCTCAATGCTTCTAATACCAAACCTGAGACCCGTCCTATAACATGAGATGTGATATCCAAATCCTTCCCCTTCCAAACCTGAGACCCTTCCTTTAGCATGAGATGTGATATCCAGCTCCTCCCATTCCAATCCTGAGACCCTTCCGATAGCATGAGATGTGATATCTCAATGCTTCTAATATCAAAACTGAGACCCTCCCTATAGCATGAGATGTGATATCTAAGTCCTTCCCATTCCAATCCTGAGACCCTTCCGATAGCAGAGATGTGATATCTCAATGCTTATACCAAACCTGAGACCCTTCCTATAGCATGAGATGTGATATCCAACTCCTTCCCATTCCAATCCTGAGACCCTTCCTATAGCATGAGATGTGATATCTCAATGCTTCTACCAAAACTGAGACCCTTCCTATAGCATGATATGTGATATCCAACTCCTTCCCATTCCAATCCTGAGACCCTTGCGATAGCATGAGATGTGATATCTCAATGCTTCTAATACCAAACCTGAGACCCGTCCTATAACATGAGATGGGATATCCAACTCCTTCCTGTTCCAAACCTGATACCCTTCCTATAGCATGAGATGTGATATCCAACTCCTTCCCATGCCAATCCTGAGACACCTCCGATAGCAGAGATGTGATATCTCAATGCTTATACCAAACCTAAGACTCTTCCTATGACATGAGATGTGATATCCAACTCCTTCCCGTTCCAGTCCTGAGACCCTTCCTATAACATGAGATGTGATATCTCAATGCTTCTAATATCAAACTTGAGTCCCTTCCTATAACATAAGATGGCATATCCAACTCCTTCCCATTCCAATCCTGAGACCCTTCTGATAGCAGAGATGTGATATCTCAATGCTTATACCAAACCTGAGACCCTTCCTATGGCATGAGATGTCATATACAACTCCTTCCCATTCCAATCCTGAGACCCTTCCTATAGCATGAGATCTGATATATCAATGCTTATACCAAACCTGAGACCATTCCTATAGCATAAGATGTGATATCCAACTCCTTCCCATTCCAATCCTGAGACCCTTCCTATAACATGAGATGTGATGTCTGAATGCTTCTAATACCAAACCTGAGATCCTTCCTATGGCATGAGATGTCATATAAAACTCCTTCCCATTCCAAACCTGAGACCCTTCCTACGGCATGAGATGTCATATACAACTCCTTCCCATTCCAATCCTGAGACCCTTCCGATAGCATGAGATGTGATATCTCAATGCTTCTAATACCAAACCTGTGATCCTTCCTATAACATGAGATGTGATATCCAACTCCTTCCAGTTCCAAACCTGAGACCCTTCCTATATCATGAGATGTGATATCCAAGTCCTTCCCATTCCAGTCCTGAGACCCTTCCTATAACATGAGATGTGATATCTCAATGCTTCTAATATCAAACTTGAGTCCCTTAAAATAACATAAGATGGCATATCCAACTCCTTCCCATTCCAATCCTGAGACCCTTCCGATAGCATGAGATGTGATATCTCAATGCTTCTAATACCAAACCTGAGATCCTTCCGTTAGCATGAGATGTGATATCTCAATGCTTCTAATACCAAACCTGAGATCCTACCTGTAACATGAAATGTGATATCCCACTCCTTCCCTTTCCAAACGTGAGACCCTCCCTATAGCATGAGATGTGATATCCAAGTCCTTCCCATTCCAGTCCTGAGACCCTTCCTATAACATGAGATGTGATATCTCAATGCTTCTAATATCAAACTTGAGTCCCTTCCTATAACATAAGATGGCATATCCAACTCCTTCCCATTCCAATCCTGAGACCCTTCTGATAGCAGAGATGTGATATCTCAATGCTTATACCAAACCTGAGACCCTTCCTATGGCATGAGATGTCATATACAACTCCTTCCCATTCCAATCCTGAGACCCTTCCTATAGCATGAGATCTGATATATCAATGCTTATACCAAACCTGAGACCATTCCTATAGCATAAGATGTGATATCCAACTCCTTCCCATTCCAATCCTGAGACCCTTCCTATAACATGAGATGTGATGTCTCAATGCTTCTAATACCAAACCTGAGATCCTTCCTATGGCATGAGATGTCATATAAATCTCCTTCCCATTCCAAACCTGAGACCCTTCCTACGGCATGAGATGTCATATACAACTCCTTCCCATTCCAATCCTGAGACCCTTCCGATAGCATGAGATGTGATATCTCAATGCTTCTAATACCAAACCTGTGATCCTTCCTATAACATGAGATGTGATATCCAACTCCTTCCAGTTCCAAACCTGAGACCCTTCCTATAGCATGAGATGTGATATCCAACTCCTTCCCATTCCAATCAATAGACCCTTCCGATAGCATGAGATGTGATATCTCAATGCTTCTAATACCAAACCTGTGATCCTTCCTATAACATGAGATGTGATATCCAAATCCTTCCACTTCCAAACCTGAGACCCTCCCTTTAGCATGAGATGTGATATCCAACTCCTTCCCATTCCAATCCTGAGACCCTTCTGATAGCATGAGATGTGATATCTCAATGCCTCTAATACCAAACCTGAGATCCTTCCGATAGCATGAGATGTGATATCTCAATGCTTCTAATACCGAACCTGAGATCCTTCCTATAACATGAGATGTGATATCCAAATCCTTCCCCTTCCAAACCTGAGACCCTCCCTTTAGCATGAGATGTGATATCCAACTCCTTCCCATTCCAATCCTGAGACCCTTCTGATAGCATGAGATGTGATATCTCAATGCCTCTAATACCAAACCTGAGATCCTACCTCTAACATGAAATGTGATATCCAACTCCTTCCCTTTCCAAACGTTAGACCCTCCCTATAGCATGAGATGTGATATCCAAGTCCTTCCCATTCCAGTCCTGAGACCCTTCCTATAACATGAGATGTGATATCTCAATGCTTCTAATATCAAACCTGAGACCCTTCCTATAACATAAAATGGGATATCCAACACCTTCCCATTCCAATCCTGAGACCCTTCCGATAGCAGAGATGTGATATCTCAATGCTTATACCAAACCTGAGACTCTTCCTATGGCATGAGATGTCATATAAAACTCCTTCCCATTCCAATCCTGAGACCCTTCCTATAGCATGAGATGTGATATATCAATGCTTATACCAAACCTGAGACCATTCCTATAGCATAAGATGTGATATCGAACTCCTTCCCATTCCAATCCTGAGACCCTTCCTATAACATGAGATGTGATGTCTCAGTGCTTCTAATACCAAACCTGAGATCCTTCCTATGGCATGAGATGTCATATAAAACTCCTTCCCATTCCAATCCTGAGACCGTTCTGATAGCATGAGATGTGATATTTCAATGCTTCTAATACCAAACCTGAGATCCTTCCGATAGCATGAGATGTGATATCTCAATTCTTCTAATACCAAACCTGAGATCATTCCTATAACACGAGATGTGATATCCAAATCCTTCCCCTTCCAAAACGGAGACCCTCCCTTTAGCATGAGATGTGATATCAAACTCCTTCCCATTCCAATCCTGAGACCCTTCTGATAGCATGAGATGTGATATCTCAATGCCTCTAATACCAAACCTGAGATCCTACCTCTAACATGAAATGTGATACCCAACTCCTTCCCCTTCCAAACCTGAGAGCCTTCCTATAGCATGAGATGTGATATCGAAGTATTTCCCATTCCAATCCTGAGACCTTTCCTATAACATGAGATGTGATATCCAACTCCTTCCCATTCCAACCTGAGACCCTTCCTATAGCATGAGATGGGATATCCAACTACTTCCAAATCCAATCCTGATACCCTTCCGATAGCATGAGATGTGATATCTCAATCCCTCTAATACCAAACCTGAGATCCTTCGGATAGCATGAGATGTGATATCTCAATGCTTCTAATACCAAACCTGAGATCCTTCCTATAACATGAGATGTGATATCAAAATCCTTCCCCTTCCAAACCTGAGACCCTCCCTTTAGCATGAGATGTGATATCCAAATCCTTCCAATTCCAATCCTGAGACCCTTCTCATAGCATGAGATGTGATATCTCAATGCCTCTAATACCAAACCTGAGATCCTACCTCTAACATGAAATGTGATATCCAACTCCTTCCCTTTCCAAACGTGAGACCCTCCCTATAGCATGAGATGTGATATCCAAGTCCTTCCCATTCCAATCCTGAGACCCTTCCTATAGCATGAGATGTGTTGTCTCAGTGCTTCTAATACCAAACCTGAGATCCTTCCTATGGCATGAGATGTCATATAAAACTCCTTCCCATTCCAATCCTGAGACCGTTCTGATAGCATTAGATGTGATATTTCAATGCTTCTAATACCAAACCTGAGATCCTTCCGATAGCATGAGATGTGATATCTCAATTCTTCTAATACCAAACCTGAGATCATTCCTATAACACGAGATGTGATATCCAAATACTTCTCCTTCCAAAACTGAGACCCTCCCTTTAGCATGAGATGTGATATCAAACTCCTTCCCATTCCAATCCTGAGACCCTTCTGATAGCATGAGATGTGATATCTCAATGCCTCTAATACCAAACCTGAGATCCTACCTCTAACATGAAATGTGATACCCAACTCCTTCCCCTTCCAAACCTGAGAGCCTTCCTATAGCATGAGATGTGATATCGAAGTATTTCCCATTCCAATCCTGAGACCTTTCCTATAACATGAGATGTGATATCCAACTACTTCCCATTCCAAACCTGAGACCCTTCCGATAGCATGAGATGTGATATCTCAATGCTTCAAAAACCAAACATGAGAACCATCCTATAACATGAGATGTGAAATCCAAATCCTTCCCTTCCCAAACCTGAGACTCTTCCTATAGCATGAGATGTGATATCTCAATGCTTCTACCAAACCTGAAACCCTTCCTATAGCATGAGATGTGATATCCAACTCCTTCCCATTCCAATCCTGACACACTTCTTATAGCATGAGATGTGATATCTCAATGCTTCTAATACCAAACCTGAGACCCTTCCTTTAGCATGAGATGTGATATCCAGCTCCTCCCATTCCAATCCTGAGACCCTTCCGATAGCATGAGATGTGATATCTCAATGCTTCTAATATCAAAACTGAGACCCTCCATATAGCATGAGATGTGATATCTAAGTCCTTCCCATTCCAATCCTGAGACCCTTCCGATAGCAGAGATGTGATATCTCAATGCTTATAGCAAACCTGAGACCCTTCCTATAGCATGAGATGTGATATCCAACTCCTTCCCATTCCAATCCTGAGACCCTTCCTATAGCATGAGATGTGATATCTCAATGCTTCTACCAAAACTGAGACCCTTCCTATAGCATGAGATGTGATATCCAACTCCTTCCCATTCCAATCCTGAGACCCTTCCGATAGCATGAGATATGATATCTCAATGCTTCTAATACCAAACCTGAGACCCGTCCTATAACATGAGATGGGATATCCAACTCCTTCCCGTTCCAAACCTGATACCCTTCCTATAGCATGAGATGTGATATCCAACTCCTTCCCATGCCAATCCTGAGACACCTCCGATAGAAGAGATGTGATATCTCAATGCTTATACCAAACCTGAGACTCTTCCTATGACATGAGATGTGATATCCAACTCCTTCCCGTTCCAAACCTGATACCCTTCCTATAGCATGAGATGTGATATCCAACTCCTTCCCATTCCAATCCTGAGACCCTTCCGATAGCATGAGATGTGATATCTCAATTCTTCTAATACCAAACCTGAGATCCTTCCGATAGCATGAGATGTGATATCTCAATGCTTCTAATACCAAACCTGAGATCCTACCTCTAACATGAAATGTGATATCCAACTCCTTCCCTTTCCAAACGTGAGACCCTCCCTATAGCATGAGATGTGATATCCAAGTCCTTCCCATTCCAGTCCTGAGACCCTTCCTATAACATGAGATGTGAAATCTCAATGCTTCTAATATCAAACCTGAGACCCTTCCTATAACATAAGATGGCATATCCAACTCCTTCCCATTCCAATCGTGAGACCCTTCTGATAGCAGAGATGTGATATCTCAATGCTTATACCAAACCTGAGACCCTTCCTATGGCATGAGATGTCATATCCAACTCCTTCCAATTCCAATCCTGAGACCCTTCCTATAACATGAGATGTGATGTCTCAATGCTTCTAATACCAAACCTGAGATCCTTCCTATGGCATGAGATGTCATATAAAACTCCTTCCCATTCCAAACCTGAGACCCTTCCTACGGCATGAGATGTCATATACAACTCCTTCCCATTCCAATCCTGAGACCCTTTCTATAGCATGAGATGTGATATCTCAATGCTTATACCAAACCTGAGACTCTTCCTATAACATGAGATGTGATATCCAACTCCTTCCAGTTCCAAACCTGAGACCCTTCCTATAGCATGAGATGTGATATCCAACTCCTTCCCATTCCAATCCTGAGACCCTTCCGATAGCATGAGATGTGATATCTCAATGCTTCTAATACCAAACCTGTGATCCTTCCTATAACATGAGATGTGATATCCAAATCCTTCCCCTTCCAAACCTGAGACCCTCCCTTTAGCATGAGATGTGATATCCAACTCCTTCCCATTCCAATCCTGAGACCCTTCTGATAGCATGAGATGTGATATCTCAATGCCTCTAATACCAAACCTGAGATCCTTCCGATAGCATGAGATGTGATATCTCAATGCTTCTAATACCGAACCTGAGATCCTTCCTATAACATGAGATGTGATATCCAAATCCTTCCCCTTCCAAACCTGAGACCCTCCCTTTAGCATGAGATGTGATATCCAACTCCTTCCCATTCCAATCCTGAGACCCTTCTGATAGCATGAGATGTGATATCTCAATGCCTCTAATACCAAACCTGATATCCTACCTCTAACATGAAATGTGATATCCAACTCCTTCCCTTTCCAAACGTTAGACCCTCCCTATAGCATGAGATGTGATATCCAAGTCCTTCCCATTCCAGTCCTGAGACCCTTCCTATAACATGAGAGGTGATATCTCAATGCTTCTAATATCAAACCTGAGACCCTTCCTATAACATAAGATGGGATATCCAACTCCTTCCCATTCCAATCCTGAGACCCTTCCGATAGCAGAGATGTGATATCTCAATGCTTATACCAAACTTGAGACCCTTCCTATGGCATGAGATGTCATATAAACCTCCTTCCCATTCCAATCCTGAGACCCTTCCTATAACATGAGATGTGATGTCTCAGTGCTTCTAATACCAAACCTGAGATCCTTCCTATGGCATGAGATGTCATATAAAACTCCTTCCCATTCCAATCCTGAGACCGTTCTGATAGCATGAGATGTGATATTTCAATGCTTCTAATACCAAACCTGAGATCCTTCCGATAGCATGAGATGTGATATCTCAATTCTTCTAATACCAAACCTGAGATCATTCCTATAACACGAGATGTGATATCCAAATCCTTCCCCTTCCAAAACTGAGACCCTCCCTTTAGCATGAGATGTGATATCAAACTCCTTCCCATTCCAATCCTGAGACCCTTCTGATAGCATGAGATGTGATATCTCAATGCCTCTAATACCAAACCTGAGATCCTACCTCTAACATGAAATGTGATACCCAACTCCTTCCCCTTCCAAACCTGAGAGCCTTCCTATAGCATGAGATGTGATATCGAAGTATTTCCCATTCCAATCCTGAGACCTTTCCTATAACATGAGATGTGATATCCAACTCCTTCCCATTCCAACCTGAGACCCTTCCTATAGCATGAGATGGGATATCCAACTACTTTCAAATCCAATCCTGATACCCTTCCGATCGCATGAGATGTGATATCTCAATCCCTCTAATACCAAACCTGAGATCCTTCGGATAGCATGAGATGTGATATCTCAATGCTTCTAATACCAAACCTGAGATCCTTCCTATAACATGAGATGTGATATCAAAATCCTTCCCCTTCCAAACCTGAGACCCTCTCTTTAGCATGAGATGTGATATCCAAATCCTTCCAATTCCAATCCTGAGACCCTTCTCATAGCATGAGATGTGATATCTCAATGCCTCTAATACCAAACCTGAGATCCTACCTCTAACATGAAATGTGATATCCAACTCCTTCCCTTTCCAAATGTGAGACCCTCCCTATAGCATGAGATGTGATATCCAAGTCCTTCCCATTCCAATCCTGAGACCCTTCCTATAGCATGAGATGTGATATCTCAATGCTTCTAATACCAAACCTGACACCCTTCCTATAACATAAGATGGGATATCCAACTCCTTCCCATTACAACCCTGAGACCCTTCCAATAGCAGAGATGTGATATCTCAATGCTTATACCAAACCTGAGACCCTTCCTATGGCATGAGATGTCATATACAACTCCTTCCGATTCCAATCCTGAGACCCTTCCTATAGCATGAGATGTGATATCTCAATGCTTATACCAAACCTGAGACCCTTCCTATAGCATAAGATGTGATATCCAACTCCTTCCCATTCCAATCCTGAGACCCTTCCTATAACATGAGATGGTATGTCTCAATGCTTCTAATACCAAACCTGAGACCCTTCCTATGGCATGAGATGTCACATACAACTCCTTCCCATTCCAATCCTGAGACCCTTCCTATAGCATGAGATGTGATATCTCAATGCTTATACCAAACCAGAGACTCTTCCTATAACATGAGATGTGATATCCAACTCCTTCCAGTTCCAAACCTGAGACCCTTCCTATAGCATGAGATGTGATATCCAACTACTTCCCATTCCAATCCTGAGACCCTTCATATAGCATGAGATGTGATATCTCAATGCTTCTAATACCGAACCTGAGATCCTTCCTATAACATGAGATGTGATATCCAAATCCTTCACCTTCCAAACCTGAGACCCTCCCTTTAGCATGAGATGTGATATCCAAGTCCTTCCCATTCCAGTCCTGAGACCCTTCCTATAACATGAGATGGTATGTCTCAATGCTTCTAATACCAAACCTGAGACCCTTCCTATGGCATGAGATGTCATATACAACTCCTTCCCATTCCAATCCTGAGACCCTTCCTATAGCATGAGATGTGATATCTCAATGCTTATACCAAACCCGAGACTCTTCCTATAACATGAGATGTGATATACAACTCCTTCCAGTTCCAAACCTGAGACCCTTCCTATAGCATGAGATGTGATATCCAACTCCTTCCCATTCCAATCCTGAGGGACTTCCGATAGCATGAGATGTGATATCTCAATGCATCTAATACCAAACCTGTGATCCTTCCTATAACATGAGATGTGATATCCAAATCCTTCCCCTTCCAAACCTGAGACCCTCCCTTTAGCATGAGATGTGATATCCAACTCCTTCCCATTCCAATCCTGAGACCCTTCTGATAGCATGAGATGTGATATCTCAATGCCTCTAATACCAAACCTGAGATCCTTCCGATAGCATGAGATGTGATATCTCAATGCTTCTAATACCGAACCTGAGATCCTTCCTATAACATGAGATGTGATATCCAAATCCTTCACCTTCCAAACCTGAGACCCTCCCTTTAGCATGAGATGTGATATCCAAGTCCTTCCCATTCCAGTCCTGAGACCCTTCCTATAACATGAGATGTGATATCTCCATGCTTCTAATATCAAACCTGAGACCCTTCCTATAACATAAGATGGTATATCCAACTCCTTTCCATTCCAATCCTGAGACCCTTCCGATAGCAGAGATGTGATATCTCAATGCTTATACCAAACCTGAGACCCTTCCTATGGCATGAGATGTCATATACAACTCCTTCCCATTCCAATCCTGAGACCCTTCGGATAGCATGAGATGTGATATCTCAATGCCTCTAATACCAAACCTGAGATCCTACCTCTGACATGAAATGTGATATCCAACTCCTTCCCTTTCCAAACGTGAGACCCTCCCTATAGCATGAGATGTGATATCCAAGTCCTTCCCATTCCAGTCCTGAGACCCTTCCTATAACATGAGATGTGATATCTCAATGCTTCTAATATCAAACCTGAGACCCTTCCTATAACATAAGATGGGATATCCAACTCCTTCCCATTCCAATCCTGAGACCCTTCCGATAGCAGAGATGTGATATCTCAATGCTTATACCAAACCTGAGACCCTTGCTATGGCATGAGATGTCATATACAACTCTTTCCCATTCCAATCCTGAGACCCTTCCTATAGCATGAGATGTGATATATCAATGCTTATACCAAACCTGAGACCATTCCTATAGCATAAGATGTGATATCCAACTCCTTCCCATTCCAACCCTGAGACCCTTCCTATAACATGAGATGTGATGTCTCAATGCTTCTAATACCAAACCTGAGATCCTTCCTATGGCATGAGATGTCATATAAAACTCATTCCCATTCCAATCCTGAGACCGTTCTGATAGCATGAGATGTGATATTTCAATGCTTCTAATACCAAACCTGAGATCCTTCCGATAGCATGAGATGTGATATCTCAATTCTTCTAATACCAAACCTGAGATCATTCCTATAACACTAGATGTGATATCCAAATCCTTCCCCTTCCAAACCTGAGAGCCTTCCTATAGCATGAGATGTGATATCGAAGTATTTCCCATTCCAATCCTGAGACCTTTCCTATAACATGAGATGTGATATCCAACTCCTTCCCATTCCAACCTGAGACCCTTCCTATAGCATGAGATGGGATATCCAACTACTTCCAAATCCAATCCTGATACCCTTCCGATAGCATGAGATGTGATATCTCAATGCTTCTAATATCAAAACTGAGACCCTCCCTATAGCATGAGATGTGATATCTAAGTCCTTCCCATTCCAATCCTGAGACCCTTCCGATAGCAGAGATGTGATATCTCAATGCTTATACCAAACCTGAGACCCTTCCTATAGCATGAGATGTGATATCTCAATGCCTCTAATACCAAACCTGAGATCCTACCTCTAACATGAAATGTGATACCCAACTCCTTCCCCTTCCAAACCTGAGAGCCTTCCTATAGCATGAGATGTGATATCGAAGTATTTCCCATTCCAATCCTGAGACCTTTCCTATAACATGAGATGTGATATCCAACTCCTTCCCATTCCAACCTGAGACCCTTCCTATAGCATGAGATGGGATATCCAACTACTTCCAAATCCAATCCTGATACCCTTCCGATAGCATGAGATGTGATATCTCAATGCTTCTAATATCAAAACTGAGACCCTCCCTATAGCATGAGATGTGATATCTAAGTCCTTCCCATTCCAATCCTGAGACCCTTCCGATAGCAGAGATGTGATATCTCAATGCTTATACCAAACCTGAGACCCTTCCTATAGCATGAGATGTGATATCTCAATGCCTCTAATACCAAACCTGAGATCCTACCTCTAACATGAAATGTGATACCCAACTCCTTCCCCTTCCAAACCTGAGAGCCTTCCTATAGCATGAGATGTGATATCGAAGTATTTCCCATTCCAATCCTGAGACCTTTCCTATAACATGAGATGTGATATCCAACTCCTTCCCATTCCAACCTGAGACCCTTCCTATAGCATGAGATGGGATATCCAACTACTTCCAAATCCAATCCTGATACCCTTCCGATAGCATGAGATGGGATATCCAACTGTTAGGAAAGATTTCGTTATTGTAGGGAACTTTCCTTCCATGTGGCAACCCCTAAACTTTTTGCTATTGTTTTCAACCTGTTTTCTTGACTTTGCCAGAGAAGTGCAGCCTTCTGCCGTACTCCTCTGGGCTTTCGCTCCTTTCTTACGGGGAAACTGACATGCCCTTAAGACAGTCAGTACCGGGGAACGCTGTTTCCCGTAGTTTCTTTTATCGTGTCGCCATTTTAGTGCAACACGACACAAGAGGGCACTGTAAGCTAAGTTACAGCTCTCTTGGGTCTCTAGCCTTCTACAGACCCTAGACACTCTTGTAGGATGGTTTTTGGATCGGTGCAAGTCATTCAGGGACTGGGCTGGTGGCAGCGATCATTTGGTTTATTTTGAGCTCCTTTTGCCGTTCTGAGCACCTTTTTGCCGCGAACACAAAAGGGTGGCCCGGCTACCCAAAATGGCCGGACCACGAGGCTCCTTTGTCTCGTCCACTGTCCGTCTTGCTCCCTTTACCTTCCCCCGGGTCAGGCGACCCGGGGCCTTCCTTATTTGGGCCTGTAGTTTCCCGCGAAACACGGTTGCTTTCGCGGGCTTCTACATGTCGTTTGAGTGCCCCCAGGATGTGGGATGGGCTGTCTGGTCCCAATACACATCCTGGGTGCCAGAGAGTCTAGGGTGGTGTGAATGCCTGGGACCACCGTGGTCCGTGATTGGTCCACGTATGGTATGTGTGTTGATGAGCGGATCTCCCATTGGCTCCCCTCCGTTTTGGCGCGAAGGGAACCGTGGATAAGAGGGAGCTGGAAACACCACTGCCATGTCGATCTCCTGAGTTCTTACGAACCCAGGGATACAGGAGCCAAGTATCCTGCGAACACGAGGCTGGACCGAGGAATCGCTGGTGACCCCCTGAAGAACTTCTGCTCCTCATTGCTGTCGTCCGGTGAAGCCCTTTCCACCTAAGATCGAACAAGAAGGCCTGTACTGGCGCTTCGACCTATTGGAATAGCAGGACCAGCTATTCCCGGCACCTTCATCAACTCCTGCCGTAAGCCTTCGGAAGTGTCTCTGGGCCATCCAGTTGACTGACCAGCTTACTAAGGAGGCCTGCTCTGTAATCGCCGACAGGTTGGGTGGTATTCTGAGTCCGGGGCACGCTCACACGCTTTGTTTGCTTAGCAACCATAAGCTAGAGGTGAGCGGTGCTCGTTTGGCTTGAATACACCCGGCCGTTCCGTTGCCCTGCTGTGGCGACAAAACTGTGCTTGTTTCTTCGATCGGGACGTCTTTTTACTCTGCACGACGACGAGACGTTCCCTGCTCTTCAGAACCTGCCAGAAGCTGCATCTATCGAGGAGAAGCTCGGGCCTGCTTGCTTCGGGGACCGGTGAGTAGATTAGCTAGGATCTGGTCGCCCTCCTGCAGTGCCCCTTGCTTTTCCCCGCTGTAAATACAGCACCCCTTGTCCGTACTCGCGCCCTGCTTCTGCCTCACAGTGGAGGCTGCGCTAGAGTCGCGGACCGTGTTCTCCTTCATTAGGGCACCCTACAGAGCTGTCCAACGTCCTCCGAAGAGCTTCACCTTCTGCCCATTGGCACCGGCGTGTGCAGGTACTTTTGAGCGCTAGGCTCCACTCTTCGTAGGGATTGGACTACCATCCAGTTAGGGGCCTCAGAAGGCGGACATATCACACGCATTGGTTCGCATTGCCTGTTTTCCTTCCCCTGCAGGTGGATAACATATTTCGTGCTGCTAATGCTGTGAAACTGTGTATTCTGTATATATATTGGGTGGATAGTGTATGTGTTGGTTTAATATCGTTGTATATTGCTGCTTTTACTGTGGTTATTAGTTTCAAGGCCTTATAATAAATGTGTATCTATTTTTGATATAAACAACTGTTTGGAGTAGTTTGTAAGCGCTCTTGCTTTGTGTGCTCACTGCGGGCTTTCAGTCACCCTCACCCCTCTTGAGACCTAGTCTTGACCGCCGCGATCGCTACCTTGATTGGTCTGGCTTGTCCAGAGGTTACCCTGTTCCAAGTAATTGGGTTGGCCTTCTGAACTTCTGCGCCACCAGGACAGAGTTCAGAAATCCGTCTTAACAAATTGGTGTACAGCGGTGGGATACGACTGAAGGTATCCAGTGTTGCGCACGAGCTAAGGCGTTTTCAGGTTATTCCAACCAGGACACGCAGTAAAGTATTGAATATAACGTTAAAAAGGCCATAGTCCTATCAACAGTATGGAAACGAATACTTTATTAACCTTAAATGCTTCGAAATCTGAAACATTGAAGAAGATGTGTGCGGAGAGAGGGGTTTCCTCTCAAGGCACTAAATTGGAAATGATCCAGAGAATCGTGGCGTGGCAAGAAGCGCAGCTTGACGCTATAACTTCCGAGGACAGTGCAGAAGGTGGTGGGGCTGCTCTCACTGGCAGAACCAACGGTTCTGCCGCTGCACTGATCCATCACGACCACGAGGACAGGGAGGATGTAATGTCTAACGTTTCCTCTGCCAGTATTGATGGGGAGGCTATGCTTGAATTCAAGAAGCAAGAGCTGCGGTTTAGGCAGCAGGAGCTTGAATTCAGCATAGCCAAACTGAAAATCGACCAGGCAGAAAAACAAAAAGACAGGGATCACCAGTTGGAACTGGCCAAGCTTCAGTTCGCAAATGGGTCCAAGGGTCCTAGACATGGTTCTGGGGCTTCCTCTCATCCACGGTTTCCAAAAGATCTGCTCAGTGTGTATGAGGAACGAAATGACATTATGGACTGGTTGAATGCGTTTGAGTATGCATGCGAGGTTCAAGAGGTTGATAATGCGGATAAGATTGCATGGTTACTCAGCAGACTGCCCCATTCTGGTTGCAGTGCCATTATGGAAATGTCGAAGGCTGAGCGCGCTGATTTTGCAATGTTGAAGCAGACTCTCATTTTAAAGTTTGGGAAGACTCCGACCCAATATTTGAAAAGGTTTAGAGAGTATAAGAAAAAGGAAGGTGGTACTTGGGTGTCGTATGTCGCTGAGTCCCTGAAAAACTTGACTGGCTGGGTTGAAGGTTATAAGGTTTCTACCTTCGAAGGCATGATCAATCTGGTCATGCTGGAACACATTTTTGCTTCTTCTTCCCCGGAGCTTAAGCAGCATTTGGCCGATTCGAAGGAGATAGATCCTAAGAAGCTGGCCATTGCAGCAGATTTATGGGTGTCACATCGAGTGTCCCATAAGGACAAAACTCATCCTGGTAAGCAGGAGGAAGGGAAAAAGTCCAAAGATATGGAGGGTGGGGAATCTGCCAAATCTTCTTCCCATAAGGGCCACAAAAAGAAAAATAAGGGTAAGCCATACGAGAACTCACAGGGTAGCGGAGGTTCGCCTCCGAAACAGAACTCTGGTTATAATAAGCCTCCCTACGTAAACAGACCCAATGGGGCTTGTTTTTCTTGTGGAGCAACTGACCATGTGAAGGGGGATCCCCGTTGTAAGGTTAGACCTTTGGGGGTCCACTCCGCTAATCTGGCCTTCTCCTCCTACGAGGAAGAAGAGATTACAGGAGCATCCTTCTCCTCAGACTCATTTCCCAGCGGAATAGAGGCTGAGGTAGTTTTAGTGTCCCTGGGTTCCTGGGAGCCTAAAGTCGCAGAGGCGTATGCTAGGATTCCGGATAATACCAAGCACTACTTTAAAGACAGTGTGCTGATCAATGGAGTAGATACTCCAGCCCTTAGGGATAGTGGGTGCAGTCGAACTGTAGTGGATTCTACCTTGGTAGACTCAGAGGAAGTTGCCAGAGCTCCTCTGATGCCCACTAAGTTGGCTGACGGCCCTCTCCGTATGTTTCCCGTGATCCCTGTTAATCTAACTTTAAATGGTACAGCAGTTAGGATTCCAGTGAGCATTCAGAGAAACGTCCCGGGAAAGGTCTTGTTGGGCAATGATCTCAGAGCTCTAGGGCTCGTAGGAGACACTGCCGAAAGACCCTACACACGGTCTCAAGCACGGGCAGCATTGGCCAAGTCCAATACGCCGCCCCAGCCGAAGGGGAAACCCAAGGCGAAAGGAGTCAACAAGTCCCGACGGGGGAAAGAGAATGTTCCCCCGAGCTCGCCTACCACTGCGGTGGAGGGAGTTGGTCAATCGCCCGAGCCTGACGAGGAGGTGGCGATGCCTGAAGTGTTCGACCCCAACGACCATCCTGAACTAAAAGACTTGTTAGTTGAAGGAGGTCCTGATAGGGACGACTTCAGTAAGGGCCAACGTGAGTGCCCATCTCTGGAAGGCCTAAGGAGACAGGCCTGCTCCCAGCTTGAGGGTGAGCCTCCTGGGAAGCATAGGATTTATTGGGAAGGTGGACTCCTGTATAGTGAGCCCACAGAGTCTACAGAAGGAGACCATAGGAGGTTGGTGGTTCCCCTTGCTGTTAGGCCCTTCCTCCTGCAGTTGGCGCATGAAGTTCCCCTTGCTGGTCACCTTGGTATTAAGAGGACCAAGCAAAGGTTATCCATGCACTTCTACTGGCCCAAGATGGGGGTGCAAGTAGAAAGTCACTGCAGGAGTTGTGCCTCCTGCCAGTTGTCTGGTAAGGTTGGCGCGACAATCCAAGCTCCGTTGGTACCGCTCCCAGTTGTGGGGGTACCATTTGAAAGGGTAGGGATCGACATCGTTGGTCCCCTTGACCCGCAACCATCCTCAGGCAATAGGTTTATCCTGGTGCTGGTCGACCATGCAACCAGGTATCCTGAGGCCATCCCATTAAAGACTGTAACTGCCAAGTCAGTTGCAAAAGCTTTACTCGGCATATTTACTAGGGTTGGCTTCCCTAAAGAAGTTGTGTCAGATCGTGGCAGCAACTTTATGTCGAAGTATATGCAGGCTATGTGGAAAGAATGTGGGGTCACCTACAGGTTCTCTTCTGCATATCACCCCCAGACCAATGGTCTGGTGGAACGTTTCAACAGGACGTTAAAGAGCATGATTGGGGCTCTGGAGGAGCCCCAGAGAAGAAAATGGGATCTTCTTTTACCATGCTTGCTGTTTGCCTACAGAGAGGTACCCCAGGAGGGTGTTGGCTTCAGCCCCTTCGAACTTCTGTTCGGTCATCCCGTACGGGGACCCTTAGCCATCGTCAAAGAGGGATGGGAGATGCCCACTCCCCCTGTTACTACCAATGTAGTTGACTATGTGCTAGGGCTCAGAAAACGGATGGTACTCCTGATGGGCTTGGCTAGTGAAAAGTTGAAGGCAGGACAAGCGCTGGTGAAACATTGGTACGACCAGAAAGCTTCCTTAATTCACTTTACCCCTGGTCAGCAAGACCTGATCATGAACCCTATAAGGCCTCGCGCTTTACAGGACAAATGGTCAGGCCCTTACACAGTGGTGGAGCCCCTGGGTGAGGTGAACTATTTAGTGGACCTTGGAAGGCCTGGACAGGCTCCAAAAGTGTTCCACGTAAATAGGCTGAAGGCTTTCGTCCCAAGAGTCGAAATCGCAGCACTGCTACTGGCGTCAGACGTTGAGGAAGAGGAGTCAGAACCTCTTCCCGACCTGTTCCAAAGCGGTCCTTCAGATAGCTCCGTTGAGGGTGTCCGAGTGGCCCCTCACCTGACTTCTGATCAGCAGGCTGAGGTGAAAAGTTTGCTTAGGCAGTTTTCCCCCCTGTTTTCACAGTCACCTGGTTTGACACCTTGGTGCAAACATAACATTGACACAGGAGACAGTGTACCTACCAAAAGTAGGGGATACAGGATGTCGGATAAAGTACGGTCTTATATTAAGACCGAGGTCAACAAGATGTTAGACCTTGGGGTGATTGAACCCTCTAGTAGTCCTTGGTCCAGTCCTGTGGTATTGGTTCCAAAGGCAGGCACTTCTGAATTGAGGTTCTGCGTGGATTACAGGGCTCTGAATGCTGTCACCAAGACAGACGCTCACCCCTTGCCTCGAACTGACGAGCTGGTGGATACCTTGGGTGCCTCCAAGTACCTCAGCACGTTTGACCTGACTGCGGGCTATTGGCAAATAGCTTTAGCAGAACATGCCAAGGAGAAGACAGCATTTTCAACTCCCGACGGGCTTTACCAATTCCGGGTAATGCCGTTCGGATTGAAGAATGCACCTGCCACTTTCCAGAGGCTTGTGAATCATGTGTTGAATGGGTTGGACGAATTCTGTCTTGCATATCTGGACGATATAGCAGTTTTCAGTGCCACCTGGGAAGACCATGTGAAACACCTCGGGATTGTGCTCCAGGCTCTTCAGAAAGCCCACTTGACCATAAAGGCGAGTAAATGCCAGATTGGACAAGGCTCAGTGGTTTACCTTGGGCATGAAGTAGGTGGAGGAAGGATACAGCCTCTCCCCAGTAAAGTACAAGCAGTACAAGACTGGCCTACCCCCACTACGCAAACCCAAGTGAGAGCCTTCTTAGGACTCACGGGTTATTACCGCAATTTTATGGCAGACTATGGCACCATAGCTGCTCCTCTGACTGCCCTCACAACTCCGAAGAAACCCAAGAAGGTAACTTGGACTGACGAGTGTGAGAAGGCCTTCAATGGCTTGAAAGACTCCTTGTGCCAGGCCCCTGTGCTCAGGGCCCCTGATTATCAAAGACCTTTTATCGTGCAGACGGATGCCTCTGACACTGGGATAGGAGCTGTACTATCACAAGTAGATGAGAAGGGTAAGGAACACCCTATCGGTTTTATTAGTCGCCAGCTTAAGGACAGAGAGCTCAGATGGTCCACGGTAGAGAAAGAATGTTTCTCTGTTGTGTGGGCCCTAAGGAAGCTGCGGCCCTACCTCTATGGGACCCACTTCACTGTGCAGACTGACCATAAGCCGTTAAAGTGGCTAATGAACATGAAGGGGGAGAATCCAAAGTTGCTTAGGTGGTCCATAAGTCTACAAGGCTTCGACTTCACTATTGAGCATAGGCCAGGTGTCCAACATAGCAATGCTGATGGGTTGTCCAGAATGTTTTACCGACCTGAACAAGAGACTCATCCAGGGGTGGATTAGTTCCCCCTGTCCATAGTCTGGGAGGGGCGAGTGTTAGGAAAGATTTCGTTATTGTAGGGAACTTTCCTTCCATGTGGCAACCCCTAAACTTTTTGCTATTGTTTTCAACCTGTTTTCTTGACTTTGCCAGAGAAGTGCAGCCTTCTGCCGTACTCCTCTGGGCTTTCGCTCCTTTCTTACGGGGAAACTGACATGCCCTTAAGACAGTCAGTACCGGGGAACGCTGTTTCCCGTAGTTTCTTTTATCGTGTCGCCATTTTAGTGCAACACGACACAAGAGGGCACTGTAAGCTAAGTTACAGCTCTCTTGGGTCTCTAGCCTTCTACAGACCCTAGACACTCTTGTAGGATGGTTTTTGGATCGGTGCAAGTCATTCAGGGACTGGGCTGGTGGCAGCGATCATTTGGTTTATTTTGAGCTCCTTTTGCCGTTCTGAGCACCTTTTTGCCGCGAACACAAAAGGGTGGCCCGGCTACCCAAAATGGCCGGACCACGAGGCTCCTTTGTCTCGTCCACTGTCCGTCTTGCTCCCTTTACCTTCCCCCGGGTCAGGCGACCCGGGGCCTTCCTTATTTGGGCCTGTAGTTTCCCGCGAAACACGGTTGCTTTCGCGGGCTTCTACATGTCGTTTGAGTGCCCCCAGGATGTGGGATGGGCTGTCTGGTCCCAATACACATCCTGGGTGCCAGAGAGTCTAGGGTGGTGTGAATGCCTGGGACCACCGTGGTCCGTGATTGGTCCACGTATGGTATGTGTGTTGATGAGCGGATCTCCCATTGGCTCCCCTCCGTTTTGGCGCGAAGGGAACCGTGGATAAGAGGGAGCTGGAAACACCACTGCCATGTCGATCTCCTGAGTTCTTACGAACCCAGGGATACAGGAGCCAAGTATCCTGCGAACACGAGGCTGGACCGAGGAATCGCTGGTGACCCCCTGAAGAACTTCTGCTCCTCATTGCTGTCGTCCGGTGAAGCCCTTTCCACCTAAGATCGAACAAGAAGGCCTGTACTGGCGCTTCGACCTATTGGAATAGCAGGACCAGCTATTCCCGGCACCTTCATCAACTCCTGCCGTAAGCATTCGGAAGTGTCTCTGGGCCATCCAGTTGACTGACCAGCTTACTAAGGAGGCCTGCTCTGTAATCGCCGACAGGTTGGGTGGTATTCTGAGTCCGGGGCACGCTCACACGCTTCGTTTGCTTAGCAACCATAAGCTAGAGGTGAGCGGTGCTCGTTTGGCTTGAATACACCCGGCCGTTCCGTTGCCCTGCTGTGGCGACAAAACTGTGCTTGTTTCTTCGATCGGGACGTCTTTTTACTCTGCACGACGACGAGACGTTCCCTGCTCTTCAGAACCTGCCAGAAGCTGCATCTATCGAGGAGAAGCTCGGGCCTGCTTGCTTCGGGGACCGGTGAGTAGATTAGCTAGGATCTGGTCGCCCTCCTGCAGTGCCCCTTGCTTTTCCCCGCTGTAAATACAGCACCCCTTGTCCGTACTCGCGCCCTGCTTCTGCCTCACAGTGGAGACTGCGCTAGAGTCGCGGACCGTGTTCTCCTTCATTAGGGCACCCTACAGAGCTGTCCAACGTCCTCCGAAGAGCTTCACCTTCTGCCCATTGGCACCGGCGTGTGCAGGTACTTTTGAGCGCTAGGCTCCACTCTTCGTAGGGATTGGACTACCATCCAGTTAGGGGCCTCAGAAGGCGGACATATCACACGCATTGGTTCGCATTGCCTGTTTTCCTTCCCCTGCAGGTGGATAACATATTTCGTGCTGCTAATGCTGTGAAACTGTGTATTCTGTATATATATTGGGTGGATAGTGTATGTGTTGGTTTAATATCGTTGTATATTGCTGCTTTTACTGTGGTTATTAGTTTCAAGGCCTTATAATAAATGTGTATCTATTTTTGATATAAACAACTGTTTGGAGTAGTTTGTAAGCGCTCTTGCTTTGTGTGCTCACTGCGGGCTTTCAGTCACCCTCACCCCTCTTGAGACCTAGTCTTGACCGCCGCGATCGCTACCTTGATTGGTCTGGCTTGTCCAGAGGTTACCCTGTTCCAAGTAATTGGGTTGGCCTTCTGAACTTCTGCGCCACCAGGACAGAGTTCAGAAATCCGTCTTAACACCAACTACTTCCAAATCCAATCCTGAGACCCTTCCGATAGCATGAGATGTGATATCTCAATGCTTCTAATATCAAAACTGAGACCCTCCCTATAGCATGAGATGTGATATCTAAGTCCTTCCCATTCCAATCCTGAGACCCTTCCGATAGCAGAGATGTGATATCTCAATGCTTATACCAAACCTGAGACCCTTCCTATAGCATGAGATGTGATATCTCAATGCCTCTAATACCAAACCTGAGATCCTACCTATAACATGAAATGTGATACCCAACTCCTTCCCCTTCCAAACCTGAGAGCCTTCCTATAGCATGAGATGTGATATCGAAGTATTTCCCATTCCAATCCTGAGACCTTTCCTATAACATGAGATGTGATATCCAACTCCTTCCCATTCCAACCTGAGACCCTTCCTATAGCATGAGATGGGATATCCAACTACTTCCAAATCCAATCCTGATACCCTTCCGATAGCATGAGATGTGATATCTCAATCCCTCTAATACCAAACCTGAGATCCTTCGGATAGCATGAGATGTGCTTTCTCAATGCTTCTAATACCAAACCTGAGATCCTTCCTATAACATGAGATGCGATATCAAAATCCTTCCCCTTCCAAACCTGAGACCCTCCCTATAGCATGAGATGTGATATCCAACTCCTTCCCATTCCAATCCTGAGACCCTTCCGATAGCATGAGATGTGATATCTCAATGCTTCTAATACCAAACCTGAGATCCTTCCGATAGCATGAGATGTGATATCTCAATGCTTCTAATACCAAACCTGAGATCCTACCTCTAACATGAAATGTGATATCCAACTCCTTCCGTTTCCAAACGTGAGACCCTCCCTATAGCATGAGATGTGATATCCAAGTCCTTCCCATTCCAGTCCTGAGACCCTTCCTATAACATGAGATGTGAAATCTCAATGCTTCTAATATCAAACCTGAGACCCTTCCTATAACATAAGATGGCATATCCGACTCCTTCCCATTCCAATCGTGAGACCCTTCTGATAGCAGAGATGTGATATCTCAATGCTTATACCAAACCTGAGACCCTTCCTATGGCATGAGATGTCATATCCAACTCCTTCCAATTCCAATCCTGAGACCCTTCCTATAACATGAGATGTGATGTCTCAATGCTTCTAATACCAAACCTGAGATCCTTCCTATGGCATGAGATGTCATATAAAACTCCTTCCCATTCCAAACCTGAGACCCTTCCTACGGCATGAGATGTCATATACAACTCCTTCCCATTCCAATCCTGAGACCCTTTCTATAGCATGAGATGTGATATCTCAATGCTTATACCAAACCTGAGACTCTTCCTATAACATGAGATGTGATATCCAACTCCTTCCAGTTCCAAACCTGAGACCCTTCCTATAGCATGAGATGTGATATCCAACTCCTTCCCATTCCAATCCTGAGACCCTTCCGATAGCATGAGATGTGATATCTCAATGCTTCTAATACCAAACCTGTGATCCTTCCTATAACATGAGATGTGATATCCAAATCCTTCCCCTTCCAAACCTGAGACCCTCCCTTTAGCATGAGATGTGATATCCAACTCCTTCCCATTCCAATCCTGAGACCCTTCTGATAGCATGAGATGTGATATCTCAATGCCTCTAATACCAAACCTGAGATCCTTCCGATAGCATGAGATGTGATATCTCAATGCTTCTAATACCGAACCTGAGATCCTTCCTATAACATGAGATGTGATATCCAAATCCTTCCCCTTCCAAACCTGAGACCCTCCCTTTAGCATGAGATGTGATATCCAACTCCTTCCCATTCCAATCCTGAGACCCTTCTGATAGCATGAGATGTGATATCTCAATGCCTCTAATACCAAACCTGATATCCTACCTCTAACATGAAATGTGATATCCAACTCCTTCCCTTTCCAAACGTTAGACCCTCCCTATAGCATGAGATGTGATATCCAAGTCCTTCCCATTCCAGTCCTGAGACCCTTCCTATAACATGAGAGGTGATATCTCAATGCTTCTAATATCAAACCTGAGACCCTTCCTATAACATAAGATGGGATATCCAACTCCTTCCCATTCCAATCCTGAGACCCTTCCGATAGCAGAGATGTGATATCTCAATGCTTATACCAAACTTGAGACCCTTCCTATGGCATGAGATGTCATATAAAACTCCTTCCCATTCCAATCCTGAGACCCTTCCTATAACATGAGATGTGATGTCTCAGTGCTTCTAATACCAAACCTGAGATCCTTCCTATGGCATGAGATGTCATATAAAACTCCTTCCCATTCCAATCCTGAGACCGTTCTGATAGCATGAGATGTGATATTTCAATGCTTCTAATACCAAACCTGAGATCCTTCCGATAGCATGAGATGTGATATCTCAATTCTTCTAATACCAAACCTGAGATCATTCCTATAACACGAGATGTGATATCCAAATCCTTCCCCTTCCAAAACTGAGACCCTCCCTTTAGCATGAGATGTGATATCAAACTCCTTCCCATTCCAATCCTGAGACCCTTCTGATAGCATGAGATGTGATATCTCAATGCCTCTAATACCAAACCTGAGATCCTACCTCTAACATGAAATGTGATACCCAACTCCTTCCCCTTCCAAACCTGAGAGCCTTCCTATAGCATGAGATGTGATATCGAAGTATTTCCCATTCCAATCCTGAGACCTTTCCTATAACATGAGATGTGATATCCAACTCCTTCCCATTCCAACCTGAGACCCTTCCTATAGCATGAGATGGGATATCCAACTACTTTCAAATCCAATCCTGATACCCTTCCGATCGCATGAGATGTGATATCTCAATCCCTCTAATACCAAACCTGAGATCCTTCGGATAGCATGAGATGTGATATCTCAATGCTTCTAATACCAAACCTGAGATCCTTCCTATAACATGAGATGTGATATCAAAATCCTTCCCCTTCCAATCCTGAGACCCTCTCTTTAGCATGAGATGTGATATCCAAATCCTTCCAATTCCAATCCTGAGACCCTTCTCATAGCATGAGATGTGATATCTCAATGCCTCTAATACCAAACCTGAGATCCTACCTCTAACATGAAATGTGATATCCAACTCCTTCCCTTTCCAAATGTGAGACCCTCCCTATAGCATGAGATGTGATATCCAAGTCCTTCCCATTCCAATCCTGAGACCCTTCCTATAGCATGAGATGTGATATCTCAATGCTTCTAATACCAAACCTGACACCCTTCCTATAACATAAGATGGGATATCCAACTCCTTCCCATTACAACCCTGAGACCCTTCCAATAGCAGAGATGTGATATCTCAATGCTTATACCAAACCTGAGACCCTTCCTATGGCATGAGATGTCATATACAACTCCTTCCCATTCCAATCCTGAGACCCTTCCTATAGCATGAGATGTGATATCTCAATGCTTATACCAAACCTGAGACCCTTCCTATAGCATAAGATGTGATATCCAACTCCTTCCCATTCCAATCCTGAGACCCTTCCTATAACATGAGATGGTATGTCTCAATGCTTCTAATACCAAACCTGAGACCCTTCCTATGGCATGAGATGTCACATACAACTCCTTCCCATTCCAATCCTGAGACCCTTCCTATAGCATGAGATGTGATATCTCAATGCTTATACCAAACCAGAGACTCTTCCTATAACATGAGATGTGATATCCAACTCCTTCCAGTTCCAAACCTGAGACCCTTCCTATAGCATGAGATGTGATATCCAACTACTTCCCATTCCAATCCTGAGACCCTTCATATAGCATGAGATGTGATATCTCAATGCTTCTAATACCGAACCTGAGATCCTTCCTATAACATGAGATGTGATATCCAAATCCTTCACCTTCCAAACCTGAGACCCTCCCTTTAGCATGAGATGTGATATCCAAGTCCTTCCCATTCCAGTCCTGAGACCCTTCCTATAACATGAGATGGTATGTCTCAATGCTTCTAATACCAAACCTGAGACCCTTCCTATGGCATGAGATGTCATATACAACTCCTTCCCATTCCAATCCTGAGACCCTTCCTATAGCATGAGATGTGATATCTCAATGCTTATACCAAACCCGAGACTCTTCCTATAACATGAGATGTGATATACAACTCCTTCCAGTTCCAAACCTGAGACCCTTCCTATAGCATGAGATGTGATATCCAACTCCTTCCCATTCCAATCCTGAGGGACTTCCGATAGCATGAGATGTGATATCTCAATGCATCTAATACCAAACCTGTGATCCTTCCTATAACATGAGATGTGATATCCAAATCCTTCCCCTTCCAAACCTGAGACCCTCCCTTTAGCATGAGATGTGATATCCAACTCCTTCCCATTCCAATCCTGAGACCCTTCTGATAGCATGAGATGTGATATCTCAATGCCTCTAATACCAAACCTGAGATCCTTCCGATAGCATGAGATGTGATATCTCAATGCTTCTAATACCGAACCTCAGATCCTTCCTATAACATGAGATGTGATATCCAAATCCTTCACCTTCCAAACCTGAGACCCTCCCTTTAGCATGAGATGTGATATCCAAGTCCTTCCCATTCCAGTCCTGAGACCCTTCCTATAACATGAGATGTGATATCTCCATGCTTCTAATATCAAACCTGAGACCCTTCCTATAACATAAGATGGTATATCCAACTCCTTTCCATTCCAATCCTGAGACCCTTCCGATAGCAGAGATGTGATATCTCAATGCTTATACCAAACCTGAGACCCTTCCTATGGCATGAGATGTCATATACAACTCCTTCCCATTCCAATCCTGAGACCCTTCGGATAGCATGAGATGTGATATCTCAATGCCTCTAATACCAAACCTGAGATCCTACCTCTGACATGAAATGTGATATCCAACTCCTTCCCTTTCCAAACGTGAGACCCTCCCTATAGCATGAGATGTGATATCCAAGTCCTTCCCATTCCAGTCCTGAGACCCTTCCTATAACATGAGATGTGATATCTCAATGCTTCTAATATCAAACCTGAGACCCTTCCTATAACATAAGATGGGATATCCAACTCCTTCCCATTCCAATCCTGAGACCCTTCCGATAGCAGAGATGTGATATCTCAATGCTTATACCAAACCTGAGACCCTTGCTATGGCATGAGATGTCATATACAACTCTTTCCCATTCCAATCCTGAGACCCTTCCTATAGCATGAGATGTGATATATCAATGCTTATACCAAACCTGAGACCATTCCTATAGCATAAGATGTGATATCCAACTCCTTCCCATTCCAATCCTGAGACCCTTCCTATAACATGAGATGTGATGTCTCAATGCTTCTAATACCAAACCTGAGATCCTTCCTATGGCATGAGATGTCATATAAAACTCATTCCCATTCCAATCCTGAGACCGTTCTGATAGCATGAGATGTGATATTTCAATGCTTCTAATACCAAACCTGAGATCCTTCCGATAGCATGAGATGTGATATCTCAATTCTTCTAATACCAAACCTGAGATCATTCCTATAACACTAGATGTGATATCCAAATCCTTCCCCTTCCAAACCTGAGAGCCTTCCTATAGCATGAGATGTGATATCGAAGTATTTCCCATTCCAATCCTGAGACCTTTCCTATAACATGAGATGTGATATCCAACTCCTTCCCATTCCAACCTGAGACCCTTCCTATAGCATGAGATGGGATATCCAACTACTTCCAAATCCAATCCTGATACCCTTCCGATAGCATGAGATGTGATATCTCAATGCTTCTAATATCAAAACTGAGACCCTCCCTATAGCATGAGATGTGATATCTAAGTCCTTCCCATTCCAATCCTGAGACCCTTCCGATAGCAGAGATGTGATATCTCAATGCTTATACCAAACCTGAGACCCTTCCTATAGCATGAGATGTGATATCTCAATGCCTCTAATACCAAACCTGAGATCCTACCTCTAACATGAAATGTGATACCCAACTCCTTCCCCTTCCAAACCTGAGAGCCTTCCTATAGCATGAGATGTGATATCGAAGTATTTCCCATTCCAATCCTGAGACCTTTCCTATAACATGAGATGTGATATCCAACTCCTTCCCATTCCAACCTGAGACCCTTCCTATAGCATGAGATGGGATATCCAACTACTTCCAAATCCAATCCTGATACCCTTCCGATAGCATGAGATGGGATATCCAACTACTTCCAAATCCAATCCTGAGACCCTTCCGATAGCAGAGATGTGATATCTCAATGCTTATACCAAACCTGAGACCCTTCCTATAGCATGAGATGTGATATCTCAATGCCTCTAATACCAAACCTGAGATCCTACCTATAACATGAAATGTGATACCCAACTCCTTCCCCTTCCAAACCTGAGAGCCTTCCTATAGCATTAGATGTGATATCGAAGTATTTCCCATTCCAATCCTGAGACCTTTCCTATAACATGAGATGTGATATCCAACTCCTTCCCATTCCAACCTGAGACCCTTCCTATAGCATGAGATGGGATATCCAACTACTTCCAAATCCAATCCTGATACCCTTCCGATAGCATGAGATGTGATATCTCAATCCCTCTAATACCAAACCTGAGATCCTTCGGATAGCATGAGATGTGCTTTCTCAATGCTTCTAATACCAAACCTGAGATCCTTCCTATAACATGAGATGCGATATCAAAATCCTTCCCCTTCCAAACCTGAGACCCTCCCTATAGCATGAGATGTGATATCCAACTCCTTCCCATTCCAATCCTGAGACCCTTCCGATAGCATGAGATGTGATATCTCAATGCTTCTAATACCAAACCTGAGATCCTTCCGATAGCATGAGATGTGATATCTCAATGCTTCTAATACCAAACCTGAGATCCTACCTCTAACATGAAATGTGATATCCAACTCCTCCCGTTTCCAAACGTGAGACCCTCCCTATAGCATGAGATGTGATATCCAAGTCCTTCCCATTCCAGTCCTGAGACCCTTCCTATAACATGAGATGTGAAATCTCAATGCTTCTAATATCAAACCTGAGACCCTTCCTATAACATAAGATGGCATATCCAACTCCTTCCCATTCCAATCGTGAGACCCTTCTGATAGCAGAGATGTGATATCTCAATGCTTATACCAAACCTGAGACCCTTCCTATGGCATGAGATGTCATATCCAACTCCTTCCAATTCCAATCCTGAGACCCTTCCTATAACATGAGATGTGATGTCTCAATGCTTCTAATACCAAACCTGAGATCCTTCCTATGGCATGAGATGTCATATAAAACTCCTTCCCATTCCAAACCTGAGACCCTTCCTACGGCATGAGATGTCATATACAACTCCTTCCCATTCCAATCCTGAGACCCTTTCTATAGCATGAGATGTGATATCTCAATGCTTATACCAAACCTGAGACTCTTCCTATAACATGAGATGTGATATCCAACTCCTTCCAGTTCCAAACCTGAGACCCTTCCTATAGCATGAGATGTGATATCCAACTCCTTCCCATTCCAATCCTGAGACCCTTCCGATAGCATGAGATGTGATATCTCAATGCTTCTAATACCAAACCTGTGATCCTTCCTATAACATGAGATGTGATATCCAAATCCTTCCCCTTCCAAACCTGAGACCCTCCCTTTAGCATGAGATGTGATATCCAACTCCTTCCCATTCCAATCCTGAGACCCTTCTGATAGCATGAGATGTGATATCTCAATGCCTCTAATACCAAACCTGAGATCCTTCCGATAGCATGAGATGTGATATCTCAATGCTTCTAATACCGAACCTGAGATCCTTCCTATAACATGAGATGTGATATCCAAATCCTTCCCCTTCCAAACCTGAGACCCTCCCTTTAGCATGAGATGTGATATCCAACTCCTTCCCATTCCAATCCTGAGACCCTTCTGATAGCATGAGATGTGATATCTCAATGCCTCTAATACCAAACCTGATATCCTACCTCTAACATGAAATGTGATATCCAACTCCTTCCCTTTCCAAACGTTAGACCCTCCCTATAGCATGAGATGTGATATCCAAGTCCTTCCCATTCCAGTCCTGAGACCCTTCCTATAACATGAGAGGTGATATCTCAATGCTTCTAATATCAAACCTGAGACCCTTCCTATAACATAAGATGGGATATCCAACTCCTTCCCATTCCAATCCTGAGACCCTTCCGATAGCAGAGATGTGATATCTCAATGCTTATACCAAACTTGAGACCCTTCCTATGGCATGAGATGTCATATAAAACTCCTTCCCATTCCAATCCTGAGACCCTTCCTATAACATGAGATGTGATGTCTCAGTGCTTCTAATACCAAACCTGAGATCCTTCCTATGGCATGAGATGTCATATAAAACTCCTTCCCATTCCAATCCTGAGACCGTTCTGATAGCATGAGATGTGATATTTCAATGCTTCTAATACCAAACCTGAGATCCTTCCGATAGCATGAGATGTGATATCTCAATTCTTCTAATACCAAACCTGAGATCATTCCTATAACACGAGATGTGATATCCAAATCCTTCCCCTTCCAAAACTGAGACCCTCCCTTTAGCATGAGATGTGATATCAAACTCCTTCCCATTCCAATCCTGAGACCCTTCTGATAGCATGAGATGTGATATCTCAATGCCTCTAATACCAAACCTGAGATCCTACCTCTAACATGAAATGTGATACCCAACTCCTTCCCCTTCCAAACCTGAGAGCCTTCCTATAGCATGAGATGTGATATCGAAGTATTTCCCATTCCAATCCTGAGACCTTTCCTATAACATGAGATGTGATATCCAACTCCTTCCCATTCCAACCTGAGACCCTTCCTATAGCATGAGATGGGATATCCAACTACTTTCAAATCCAATCCTGATACCCTTCCGATCGCATGAGATGTGATATCTCAATCCCTCTAATACCAAACCTGAGATCCTTCGGATAGCATGAGATGTGATATCTCAATGCTTCTAATACCAAACCTGAGATCCTTCCTATAACATGAGATGTGATATCAAAATCCTTCCCCTTCCAAACCTGAGACCCTCTCTTTAGCATGAGATGTGATATCCAAATCCTTCCAATTCCAATCCTGAGACCCTTCTCATAGCATGAGATGTGATATCTCAATGCCTCTAATACCAAACCTGAGATCCTACCTCTAACATGAAATGTGATATCCAACTCCTTCCCTTTCCAAATGTGAGACCCTCCCTATAGCATGAGATGTGATATCCAAGTCCTTCCCATTCCAATCCTGAGACCCTTCCTATAGCATGAGATGTGATATCTCAATGCTTCTATTACCAAACCTGACACCCTTCCTATAACATAAGATGGGATATCCAACTCCTTCCCATTACAACCCTGAGACCCTTCCAATAGCAGAGATGTGATATCTCAATGCTTATACCAAACCTGAGACCCTTCCTATGGCATGAGATGTCATATACAACTCCTTCCCATTCCAATCCTGAGACCCTTCCTATAGCATGAGATGTGATATCTCAATGCTTATACCAAACCTGAGACCCTTCCTATAGCATAAGATGTGATATCCAACTCCTTCCCATTCCAATCCTGAGACCCTTCCTATAACATGAGATGGTATGTCTCAATGCTTCTAATACCAAACCTGAGACCCTTCCTATGGCATGAGATGTCATATACAACTCCTTCCCATTCCAATCCTGAGACCCTTCCTATAGCATGAGATGTGATATCTCAATGCTTATACCAAACCAGAGACTCTTCCTATAACATGAGATGTGATATCCAACTCCTTCCAGTTCCAAACCTGAGACCCTTCCTATAGCATGAGATGTGATATCCAACTACTTCCCATTCCAATCCTGAGACCCTTCATATAGCATGAGATGTGATATCTCAATGCTTCTAATACCGAACCTGAGATCCTTCCTATAACATGAGATGTGATATCCAAATCCTTCACCTTCCAAACCTGAGACCCTCCCTTTAGCATGAGATGTGATATCCAAGTCCTTCCCATTCCAGTCCTGAGACCCTTCCTATAACATGAGATGGTATGTCTCAATGCTTCTAATACCAAACCTGAGACCCTTCCTATGGCATGAGATGTCATATACAACTCCTTCCCATTCCAATCCTGAGACCCTTCCTATAGCATGAGATGTGATATCTCAATGCTTATACCAAACCCGAGACTCTTCCTATAACATGAGATGTGATATACAACTCCTTCCAGTTCCAAACCTGAGACCCTTCCTATAGCATGAGATGTGATATCCAACTCCTTCCCATTCCAATCCTGAGGGACTTCCGATAGCATGAGATGTGATATCTCAATGCATCTAATACCAAACCTGTGATCCTTCCTATAACATGAGATGTGATATCCAAATCCTTCCCCTTCCAAACCTGAGACCCTCCCTTTAGCATGAGATGTGATATCCAACTCCTTCCCATTCCAATCCTGAGACCCTTCTGATAGCATGAGATGTGATATCTCAATGCCTCTAATACCAAACCTGAGATCCTTCCGATAGCATGAGATGTGATATCTCAATGCTTCTAATACCGAACCTGAGATCCTTCCTATAACATGAGATGTGATATCCAAATCCTTCACCTTCCAAACCTGAGACCCTCCCTTTAGCATGAGATGTGATATCCAAGTCCTTCCCATTCCAGTCCTGAGACCCTTCCTATAACATGAGATGTGATATCTCCATGCTTCTAATATCAAACCTGAGACCCTTCCTATAACATAAGATGGTATATCCAACTCCTTTCCATTCCAATCCTGAGACCCTTCCGATAGCAGAGATGTGATATCTCAATGCTTATACCAAACCTGAGACCCTTCCTATGGCATGAGATGTCATATACAACTCCTTCCCATTCCAATCCTGAGACCCTTCGGATAGCATGAGATGTGATATCTCAATGCCTCTAATACCAAACCTGAGATCCTACCTCTGACATGAAATGTGATATCCAACTCCTTCCCTTTCCAAACGTGAGACCCTCCCTATAGCATGAGATGTGATATCCAAGTCCTTCCCATTCCAGTCCTGAGACCCTTCCTATAACATGAGATGTGATATCTCAATGCTTCTAATATCAAACCTGAGACCCTTCCTATAACATAAGATGGGATATCCAACTCCTTCCCATTCCAATCCTGAGACCCTTCCGATAGCAGAGATGTGATATCTCAATGCTTATACCAAACCTGAGACCCTTGCTATGGCATGAGATGTCATATACAACTCTTTCCCATTCCAATCCTGAGACCCTTCCTATAGCATGAGATGTGATATATCAATGCTTATACCAAACCTGAGACCATTCCTATAGCATAAGATGTGATATCCAACTCCTTCCCATTCCAATCCTGAGACCCTTCCTATAACATGAGATGTGATGTCTCAATGCTTCTAATACAAAACCTGAGATCCTTCCGATAGCATGAGATGTGATATCTCAATTCTTCTAATACCAAACCTGAGATCATTCCTATAACACGAGATGTGATATCCAAATCCTTCCCCTTCCAAACCTGAGAGCCTTCCTATAGCATGAGATGTGATATCGAAGTATTTCCCATTCCAATCCTGAGACCTTTCCTATAACATGAGATGTGATATCCAACTCCTTCCCATTCCAACCTGAGACCCTTCCTATAGCATGAGATGGGATATCCAACTACTTCCAAATCCAATCCTGATACCCTTCCGATAGCATGAGATGTGATATCTCAATGCTTCTAATATCAAAACTGAGACCCTCCCTATAGCATGAGATGTGATATCTAAGTCCTTCCCATTCCAATCCTGAGACCCTTCCGATAGCAGAGATGTGATATCTCAATGCTTATACCAAACCTGAGACCCTTCCTATAGCATGAGATGTGATATCTCAATGCCTCTAATACCAAACCTGAGATCCTACCTCTAACATGAAATGTGATACCCAACTCCTTCCCCTTCCAAACCTGAGAGCCTTCCTATAGCATGAGATGTGATATCGAAGTATTTCCCATTCCAATCCTGAGACCTTTCCTATAACATGAGATGTGATATCCAACTCCTTCCCATTCCAACCTTAGACCCTTCCTATAGCATGAGATGGGATATCCAACTACTTCCAAATCCAATCCTGATACCCTTCCGATAGCATGAGATGGGATATCCAACTACTTCCAAATCCAATCCTGAGACCCTTCCGATTGCATGAGATGTGATATCTCAATGCTTCTAATATCAAAACTGAGACCCTCCCTATAGCATGAGATGTGATATCTAAGTCCTTCCCATTCCAATCCTGAGACCCTTCCGATAGCAGAGATGTGATATCTCAATGCTTATACCAAACCTGAGACCCTTCCTATAGCATGAGATGTGATATCTCAATGCCTCTAATACCAAACCTGAGATCCTACCTATAACATGAAATGTGATACCCAACTCCTTCCCCTTCCAAACCTGAGAGCCTTCCTATAGCATGAGATGTGATATCGAAGTATTTCCCATTCCAATCCTGAGACCTTTCCTATAACATGAGATGTGATATCCAACTCCTTCCCATTCCAACCTGAGACCCTTCCTATAGCATGAGATGGGATATCCAACTACTTCCAAATCCAATCCTGATACCCTTCAGATAGCATGAGATGTGATATCTCAATCCCTCTAATACCAAACCTGAGATCCTTCGGATAGCATGAGATGTGCTTTCTCAATGCTTCTAATACCAAACCTGAGATCCTTCCTATAACATGAGATGCGATATCAAAATCCTTCCCCTTCCAAACCTGAGACCCTCCCTTTAGCATGAGATGTGATATCCAAATCCTTCCAATTCCAATCCTGAGACCTTTCTCATAGCATGAGATGTGATATCTCAATGCCTCTAATACCAAACCTGAGATCCTACCTCTAACATGAAATGTGATATCCAACTCCTTCCCTTCCAAACCTGAGAGCCTTCCTATAGCATGAGATGTGATATCGAAGTATTTCCCATTCCAATCCTGAGACCTTTCCTATAACATGAGATGTGATATCCAACTCCTTCCCATTCCAACCTGAGACCCTTCCTATAGCATGAGATGGGATATCCAACTACTTCCAAATCCAATCCTGATACCCTTCCGATAGCATGAGATGTGATATCTCAATCCCTCTAATACCAAACCTGAGATCCTTCGGATAGCATGAGATGTGCTTTCTCAATGCTTCTAATACCAAACCTGAGATCCTTCCTATAACATGAGATGCGATATCAAAATCCTTCCCCTTCCAAACCTGAGACCCTCCCTTTAGCATGAGATGTGATATCCAAATCCCTCCAATTCCAATCCTGAGACCCTTCTCATAGCATGAGATGTGATATCTCAATGCCTCTAATACCAAACCTGAGATCCTACCTCTAACATGAAATGTGATATCCAACTCCTTCCCTTTCCAAACGTGAGACCCTCCCTATAGCATGAGATGTGATATCCAAGTCCTTCCCATTCCAATCCTGAGACCCTTCCTATAGCATGAGATGTGATATCCAACTCCTTCCCATTCCAATCCTGACACACTTCCTATAGCATGAGATGTGATATCTCAATGCTTCTAATACCAAACCTGAGACCCGTCCTATAACATGAGATGTGATATCCAAATCCTTCCCCTTCCAAACCTGAGACCCTTCCTTTAGCATGAGATGTGATATCCAGCTCCTCCCATTCCAATCCTGAGACCCTTCCGATAGCATGAGATGTGATATCTCAATGCTTCTAATATCAAAACTGAGACCCTCCCTATAGCATGAGATGTGATATCTAAGTCCTTCCCATTCCAATCCTGAGACCCTTCCGATAGCAGAGATGTGATATCTCAATGCTTATACCAAACCTGAGACCCTTCCTATAGCATGAGATGTGATATCTCAATGCCTCTAATACCAAACCTGAGATCCTACCTCTAACATGAAATGTGATACCCAACTCCTTCCCCTTCCAAACCTGAGAGCCTTCCTATAGCATGAGATGTGATATCGAAGTATTTCCCATTCCAATCCTGAGACCTTTCCTATAACATGAGATGTGATATCCAACTCCTTCCCATTCCAACCTGAGACCCTTCCTATAGCATGAGATGGGATATCCAACTACTTCCAAATCCAATCCTGATACCCTTCCGATAGCATGAGATGTGATATCTCAATCCCTCTAATACCAAACCTGAGATCCTTCGGATAGCATGAGATGTGCTTTCTCAATGCTTCTAATACCAAACCTGAGATCCTTCCTATAACATGAGATGCGATATCAAAATCCTTCCCCTTCCAAACCTGAGACCCTCCCTTTAGCATGAGATGTGATATCCAAATCCTTCCAATTCCAATCCTGAGACCCTTCTCATAGCATGAGATGTGATATCTCAATGCCTCTAATACCAAACCTGAGATCCTACCTCTAACATGAAATGTGATATCCAACTCCTTCCCTTTCCAAACGTGAGACCCTCCCTATAGCATGAGATGTGATATCCAAGTCCTTCCCATTCCAATCCTGAGACCCTTCCTATAGCATGAGATGTGATATCTCAATGCTTCTAATACCAAACCTGACACCCTTCCTATAACATATGATGGGATATCCAACTCCTTCCCATTACAATCCTGAGACCCTTCCAATAGCAGAGATGTGATATCTCAATGCTTATACCAAACCTGAGACCCTGCCTATGGCATGAGATGTGATATCTCAATGCTTATACCAAACCTGAGACCCTTCCTATAGCATGAGATGTGATATCCAACTCCTTCCCATTCCATTCCTGAGACCCTTCCTATAGCATGAGATGTGATATCCAACTCCTTCCCATTCCAATCCTGAGAACCTTCCTATAGCATGAGATGTGATATCTCAATGCTTCTAAGACCAAACCTGAGATCCTTCCTATAACATGAGATGTGATATCCAAATCCTTCCCCTTCCAACCCTGAGACCCTTCCTATACCATGAGATGTGATATCTCAATGCTTCTAATACCAAACCTGGGACCCGTCCTATAACATGAGATATGATATCCAAATCCTTCCCCTTCCAAACCTGAGACCCTTCCTTTAGCATGAGATGTGATATCCAAATCCTTCCCATTCCAATCCTAAAACCCTTCCTATAGCATGAGATGTGATATCTCAATGTTTCTAATAAAAAACCTTAGACCCTTCCTAGAGCAAGAGATGTGATATCCAAATCCTTCCCATTCCAATCCTGAGACCCTTCCTATAACATGAGATGTGATTTCCAACTCCATCCCATTCCAACCTGAGACCCTATAGTATGAGAAGGGATATCCAACTCCTTCCCAATCCAATCCTGAGACCCTTCCGATAGCAGAGATGTGATATCTCAATGCTTATACCAAACCTGAGACCCTTCCTATGGCATTAGATGTGATATCCAAATCCTTCACATTCCAATCCTGAGACCCTTCCTATAGCATAAGATGTGATATCTCAATGCTTCTAATACCAAACCTGAGATCCTTCCTATAACATGAGATGTGATATCCAACTACTTCCCATTCCAAACCTGAGACCCTTCCGATAGCATGAGATGTGATATCTCAATGCTTCAAAAACCAAACATGAGAACCATCCTATAACATGAGATGTGAAATCCAAATCCTTCCCTTCCCAAACCTGAGACTCTTCCTATAGCATGAGATGTGATATCTCAATGCTTCTACCAAACCTGAAACCCTTCCTATAGCATGAGATGTGATATCCAACTCCATCCCATTCCAATCCTGACACACTTCCTATAGCATGAGATGTGATATCTCAATGCTTCTAATACCAAACCTGAGACCCGTCCTATAACATGAGATGTGATATCCAAATCCTTCCCCTTCCAAACCTGAGACCCTTCCTTTAGCATGAGATGTGATATCCAGCTCCTCCCATTCCAATCCTGAGACCCTTCCGATAGCATGAGATGTGATATCTCAATGCTTCTAATATAAAAACTGAGACCCTCCCTATAGCATGAGATGTGATATCTAAGTCCTTCCCATTCCAATCCTGAGACCCTTCCGATAGCAGAGATGTGATATCTCAATGCTTATACCAAACCTGAGACCCTTCCTATAGCATGAGATGTGATATCCAACTCCTTCCCATTCCAATCCTGAGACCCTTCCTATAGCATGAGATGTGATATCTCAATGCTTCTACCAAAACTGAGAACCTTCCTATAGCATGAGATGTGATATCCAACTCCTTCCCATTCCAATCCTGAGACCCTTCCGATAGCATGAGATGTGATATCTCAATGCTTCTAATACCAAACCTGAGACCCGTCCTATAACATGAGATGGGATATCCAACTCCTTCCCGTTCCAAACCTGATACCCTTCCTATAGCATGAGATGTGATATCCAACTCCTTCCCATGCCAATCCTGAGACACCTCCGATAGCAGAGATGTTATATCTCAATGCTTATACCAAACCTAAGACTCTTCCTATGACATGAGATGTGATATCCAAGTCCTTCCCATTCCAGTCCTGAGACCCTTCCTATAACATGAGATGTGATATCTCAATGCTTCTAATATCAAACCTGAGACCCTTCCTATAACATAAGATGGGATATCCAACTCTTTCCCATTCCAATCCTGAGACCCTTCCGATAGCAGAGATGTGATATCTCAATGCTTATACCAAACCTGAGACCCTTGCTATGGCATGAGATGTCATATACAACTCTTTCCCATTCCAATCCTGAGACCCTTCCTATAGCATGAGATGTGATATATCAATGCTTATACCAAACCTGAGACCATTCCTATAGCATAAGATGTGATATCCAACTCCTTCCCATTCCAATCCTGAGACCCTTCCTATAACATGAGATGTGATGTCTCAATGCTTCTAATACCAAACCTGAGATCCTTCCTATGGCATGAGATGTCATATAAAACTCATTCCCATTCCAATCCTGAGACCGTTCTGATAGCATGAGATGTGATATTTCAATGCTTCTAATACCAAACCTGAGATCCTTCCGATAGCATGAGATGTGATATCTCAATTCTTCTAATACCAAACCTGAGATCATTCCTATAACACGAGATGTGATATCCAAATCCTTCCCCTTCCAAAACTGAGACCCTCTCTTTAGCATGAGATGTGATATCAAACTCCTTCCCATTCCAATCCTGAGACCCTTCTGATAGCATGAGATGTGATATCTCAATGCCTCTAATACCAAACCTGAGATCCTACCTCTAACATGAAATGTGATACCCAACTCCTTCCCCTTCCAAACCTGAGAGCCTTCCTATAGCATGAGATGTGATATCGAAGTATTTCCCATTCCAATCCTGAGACCTTTCCTATAACATGAGATGTGATATCCAACTCCTTCCCATTCCAACCTGAGACCCTTCCTATAGCATGAGATGGGATATCCAACTACTTCCAAATCCAATCCTGATACCCTTCCAATAGCATGAGATGTGATATCTCAATCCCTCTAATACCAAACCTGAGATCCTTCGGATAGCATGAGATGTGATATCTCAATGCTTCTAATACCAAACCTGAGATCCTTCCTATAACATGAGATGCGATATCAAAATCCTTCCCATTCCAAACCTGAGACCCTCCCTTTAGCATGAGATGTGATATCCAAATCCTTCCAATTCCAATCCTGAGACCCTTCTCATAGCATGAGATGTGATATCTCAATGCCTCTAATACCAAACCTGAGATCCTACCTCTAACATGAAATGTGATATCCAACTCCTTCCCTTTCCAAACGTGAGACCCTCCCTATAGCATGAGATGTGATATCCAAGTCCTTCCCATTCCAATCCTGAGACCCTTCCTATAGCATGAGATGTGATATCTCAATGCTTCTAATACCAAACCTGACACCCTTCCTATAACATATGATGGGATATCCAACTCCTTCCCATTACAATCCTGAGACCCTTCCAATAGCAGAGATGTGATATCTCAATGCTTATACCAAACCTGAGACCCTGCCTATGGCATGAGATGTGATATCTCAATGCTTATACCAAACCTGAGACCCTTCCTATAGCATGAGATGTGATATCCAACTCCTTCCCATTCCAATCCTGAGACCCTTCCTATAACATGAGATGGTATGTCTCAATGCTTCTAATACCAAACCTGAGATTCTTCCTATGGCATGAGATGTCATATAAAACTCCTTCCCATTCCATTCCTGAGACCCTTCCTATAGCATGAGATGTGATATCCAACTCCTTCCCATTCCAATCCTGAGAACCTTCCTATAGCATGAGATGTGATATCTCAATGCTTCTAAGACCAAACCTGAGATCCTTCCTATAACATGAGATTTGATATCCAAATCCTTCCCCTTCCAACCCTGAGACCCTTCCTATACCATGAGATGTGATATCTCAATGCTTCTTTACCAAACCTGGGACCCGTCCTATAACATGAGATATGATATCCAAATCCTTCCCCTTCCAAACCTGAGACCCTTCCTTTAGCATGAGATGTGATATCCAAATCCTTCCCATTCCAATCCTAAAACCCTTCCTATAGCATGAGATGTGATATCTCAATGTTTCTAATAAAAAACCTTAGACCCTTCCTATAGCAAGAGATGTGATATCCAAATCCTTCCCATTCCAATCCTGAGACCCTTCCTATAACATGAGATGTGATTTCCAACTCCTTCCCATTCCAACCTGAGACCCTATAGTATGAGAAGGGATATCCAACTCCTTCCCAATCCAATCCTGAGACCCTTCCGATAGCAGAGATGTGATATCTCAATGCTTATACCAAACCTGAGACCCTTCCTATGGCATGAGATGTGATATCCAAATCCTTCACATTCCAATCCTGAGACCCTTCCTATAGCATAAGATGTGATATCTCAATGCTTCTAATACCAAACCTGAGATCTTTCCTATAACATGAGATGTTATATCCAACTACTTCCCATTCCAAACCTGAGACCCTTCCGATAGCATGAGATGTGATATCTCAATGCTTATACCAAACCTGAGACCCTTCCTATGGCATGAGATGTGATATCCAAATCCTTCACATTCCAATCCTGAGACCCTTCCTATAGCATAAGATGTGATATCTCAATGCTTCTAATACCAAACCTGAGATCCTTCCTATAACATGAGATGTGATATCCAACTACTTCCCATTCCAAACCTGAGACCCTTCGATAGCATGAGATGTGAAATCTCAATGCTTCAAAAACCAAACATGAGAACCATCCTATAACATGAGATGTGAAATCCAAATCCTTCCCTTCCCAAACCTGAGACTCTTCCTATAGCATGAGATGTGATATCTCAATGCTTCTACCAAACCTGAAACCCTTCCTATAGCATGAGATGTGATATCCAACTCCTTCCCATTCCAATCCTGACACACTTCCTATAGCATGAGATGTGATATCTCAATGCTTCTAATACCAAACCTGAGACCCGTCCTATAACATGAGATGTGATATCCAAATCCTTCCCCTTCCAAACCTGAGACCCTTCCTTTAGCATGAGATGTGATATCCAGCTCCTTCCATTCCAATCCTGAGACCTTTCCGATAGCATGAGATGTGATATCTCAATGCTTCTAATATCAAAACTGAGACCCTCCCTATAGCATGAGATGTGATATCTAAGTCCTTCCCATTCCAATCCTGAGACCCTTCCGATAGCAGAGATGTGATATCTCAATGCTTATACCAAACCTGAGACCCTTCCTATAGCATGAGATGTGATATCCAACTCCTTCCCATTCCAATCCTGAGACCCTTCCTATAGCATGAGATGTGATATCTCAATGCTTCTACCAAAACTGAGACCCTTCTATAGCATGATATGTGATATCCAACTCCTTCCCATTCCAATCCTGAGACCACTCCGATAGCATGAGATGTGATATCTCAATGCTTCTAATACCAAACCTGAGACCCGTCCTATAACATGAGATGGGATATCCAACTCCTTCCCGTTCCAAACCTGATACCCTTCCTATAGCATGAGATGTGATATCCAACTCCTTCCCATGCCAATCCTGAGACACCTCCGATAGAAGAGATGTGATATCTCAATGCTTATACCAAACCTAAGACTCTTCCTATGACATGAGATGTGATATCCAACTCCTTCCCGTTCCAGTCCTGAGACCCTTCCTATAGCATGAGATGTGATATCCAACTCGTTCCCATTCCAATCCTGAGACCCTTCCTATAACATGAGATGGTATGTCTCAATGCTTCTAATACCAATTCTGAGATTCTTCCTATGGCATGAGATGTCATATAAAACACCTTCCCATTCCATTCCTTAGACCCTTCCTATAGCATGAGATGTGATATCCAACTCCTTCCCATTCCAATCCTGAGAACCTTCCTATAGCATGAGATGTGATATCTCAATGCTTCTAAGACCAAACCTGAGATCCTTCCTATAACATGAGATGTGATATCCAAATCCTTCCCCTTCCAACCCTGAGATCCTTCCTATACCATGAGATGTGATATCTCAATGCTTCTAATACCAAACATGGGACCCGTCCTATAACATGAGATATGATATCCAAATCCTTCCCCTTCCAAACCTGAGACCCTTCCTTTAGCATGAGATGTGATATCCAAATCCTTCCCATTCCAATCCTAAAACCCTTCCTATAGCATGAGATGTGATATCTCAATGTTTCTAATAAAAAACCTTAGACCCTTCCTATAGCAAGAGATGTGATATCCAAATCCTTCCCATTCCAATCCTGAGACCCTTCCTATAACATGAGATGTGATTTCCAACTCCTTCCCATTCCAACCTGAGACCCTATAGTATGAGAAGGGATATCGAACTCCTTCCCAATCCAATCCTGAGACCCTTCCGATAGCAGAGATGTGATATCTCAATGCTTATACCAAACCTGAGACCCTTCCTATGGCATGAGATGTGATATCCAAATCCTTCACATTCCAATCCTGAGACCCTTCCTATAGCATAAGATGTGATATCTCAATGCTTCTAATACCAAACCTGAGATCCTTCCTATAACATGAGATGTTATATCCAACTACTTCCCTTTCCAAACCTGAGACCCTTCCGATAGCATGAGATGTGATATCTCAATGCTTCAAAAACCAAACATGAGAACCATCCTATAACATGAGATGTGAAATCCAAATCCTTCCCTTCCCAAACCTGAGACTCTTCCTATAGCATGAGATGTGATATCTCAATGCTTCTACCAAACCTGAAACCCTTCCTATAGCATGAGATGTGATATCCAACTCCTTCCCATTCCAATCCTGACACACTTCCTATAGCATGAGATGTGATATCTCAATGCTTCTAATACCAAACCTGAGACCCGTCCTATAACATGAGATGTGATATCCAAATCCTTCCCCTTCCAAACCTGAGACCCTTCCTTTAGCATGAGATGTGATATCCAGCTCCTCCCATTCCAATCCTGAGACCCTTCCGATAGCATGAGATGTGATATCTCAATGCTTCTAATATCAAAACTGAGACCCTCCCTATAGCATGAGATGTGATATCTAAGTCCTTCCCATTCCAATCCTGAGACCCTTCCGATAGCAGAGATGTGATATCTCAATGCTTATACCAAACCTGAGACCCTTCCTATAGCATGAGATGCGATATCCAACTCCTTCCCATTCCAATCCTGAGACCCTTCCTATAGCATGAGATGTGATATCTCAATGCTTCTAATACCAAACCTGAGATCCTTCCTATAACATGAGATGTGATATCCAAATCCTTCCCCTTCCAAACCTGAGACCCTCCCTTTAGCATGAGATGTGATATCCAACTCCTTCAAATTCCAATCCTGAGACCCTTCCTATAGCATGAGATGTGATATCTCAATGCTTCTACCAAAACTGAGACCCTTCCTTTAGCATGAGATGTGATATCCAACTCCTTCCCATTCAAGTCCTGATACCCTTCCTATAGCATGAGATGTGATATCTCAATGCTTCTTCCAAAACTGAGGCCCTTCCTTTAGCATCAGATGTGATATCCAACTCCTTCCCATTCCAATCCTGAGACCCTTCCTATAGCATGTGATGTGATATCTCAATGCTTCTAATACCAAACCTGAGATCCTTCCTATAACATGAGATGCGATATCCAACTCCTTCCCATTCCAATCCTGATACCCTTCCGATAGCATGAGATGTGATATCTCAATGCTTCTAATACCAAACCTGAGATCCTTCCTATAACATGTGATGTGATATCCAAATCCTTCCGCTTCCAAACCTGAGTCCCTCCCTTTAGCATGAGATGTGCTATCCAACTCCTTCCCGTTCCAAACCTGAGACCCTTCCTATAGCATGAGACGTGATATCCAACTCCTTCCGATTCCAATCCTGAGACCCTTCCGATAGCATGAGATGTGATATCTCAATGCTTCTAATACCAAACCTGAGACCCTTCCAATAACATGAGATGTGATATCCAAGTCCTTCCCATTCCAATCCTGAAACCCTTCCTATAGCATGAGATGTGATATCGCAAATCTTCTAATACCAAACCTGAGACCTTTCCTATAACATGAATTGTAATATCCAAGTCCTTCCAATTCCAATCCTGAGACCCTTCCGATAGCAGAGATGTGATATCTCAATGCTTATACCAAACCTGAGACCCTTCCGATAGCATGAGATGTGATATCTCAATGCTTCTAATACCAAACCTGAGATCCTTCCTATAACATGAGATGTGATATCCAAATCCTTCCCCTTCCAAACCTTAGACCCTCCCTTTAGCATGAGATGTGATATCCAACTCCTTCCCATTCCAATCCTGAGACCCTTCTGATAGCATGAGATGTGACATCTCAATGCCTCTAATACCAAACCTGAGATCCTACCTCTAACATGAAATGTGATATCCAACTCCTTCCCCTTCCAACCCTGAGAGCCTTCCTATAGCTTGAGATGTGATATCCAACTCCTTCCCATTCCAATTCTGAGACCCGCCTTACACCATGAGACTTGATATCTCAATGCTTCTACCAAACCTGAGACCCTTCCAATAGCATGAGATGTGATATCCAACTCCTTCCCATTCCAATCCTGAGACCCTTCCTATAGCATGAGATGTGATATCTCAATGCTTCTTCCAAAACTGAGGCCCTTCCTTTAGCATCAGATGTGATATCCAACTCCTTCCCATTCCAATCCTGAGACCCTTCCTATAGCATGTGATGTGATATCTCAATGCTTCTAATACCAAACCTGAGATCCTTCCTATAACATGAGATGCGATATCCAACTCCTTCCCATTCCAATCCTGAAACCCTTCCTATAGCATGAGATGTGATATCTCAATGCTTCTAATACCAAACCTGAGATCCTTCCTATAACATGAGATGTGATATCCAAATCCTTCCCCTTCCAAACCTGAGACCCTCCCTTTAGCATGAGATGTGATATCCAACTCCTTCAAATTCCAATCCTGAGACCCTTCCTATAGCATGAGATGTGATATCTCAATGCTTCTACCAAAACTGAGACCCTTCCTTTAGCATGAGATGTGATATCCAACTCCTTCCCATTCAAATCCTGAGACCCTTCCTATAGCATGAGATGTGATATCTCAATGCTTCTAATACCAAACCTGAGAGCCTTCCTATAGCATGAGATGGGATATCCAACTCCTTCCAAATCCAATCCTGATACCCTTCCATGAGATGTGATATCCCAATGCTTCTAAAAAACCTGAGACCCATACCATGGCATGAGATGTGATATCAAACTCCCGTCCTATACCTTGAGACTTGATATCTCAATGCTTCTAATACCAAACCTGAGACCGGTCCAATAACATGAGATGTGATATCCAAATCCTTCCCCTTCCAAACCTTCGACCCTTCCTTTATCATGAGATGTGATATCCAAGTCCTTCCCATGCCATTCCTGAGACCCTTCCTATAGCATGAGATGTGATATCTCAATGCTTCTAATACCAAACCTGAGACCCTTCCTATAACATGAGATGTGATATCCAAGTCCTTCCCATTCCAATCCTGAAACCCTTCCTATAGCATGAGCTGTGATATCTCAATGCTTCTAATACCAAACCTGAGACCTTTCCTATAACATGAATTGCAATATCCAAGTCCTTCCCATTCCAATCCTGAGACCCTTCCGATAGCAGAGATGTGATATCTCAATGCTTATACCAAAACTGAGACCCTTCCGATAGCATGAGATGTGATATCTCAATGCTTCTAATACCAAACCTGAGATCCTTCCTATAACATGAGATGTGATATCCAAATCCTTCCCCTTCCAAACCTTAGACCCTCCCTTTAGCATGAGATGTGATATCCAACTCCTTCCCATTCCAATCCTGAGACCCTTCTGATAGCATGAGATGTGATATCTCAATGCCTCTAATACCAAACCTGAGATCCTACCTCTAACATGAAATGTGATATCCAACTCCTTCCCCTTCCAACCCTGAGAGCCTTCCTATAGAATGAGATGTTATATCCAAGTCCTTCCCATTCCAATCCTGAGACCCTTCCTATAAAATGAGATGTGATATCCAACTCCTTCCCATTCCAACCTTAGACCCTTCCTATAGCATGAGATGGGATATCCAACTCCTTCCAAATCCAATCCTGATACCCTTCCGATAGCATGAGATGTGATATCCCAATGCCTCTACAAAACCTGAGACCCATACCATGGCATGAGATGTGATATCAAACTCCTTCCCATTCCAATCCTGAGACCCTTCCTATAGCTTGAGATTTGATATCCAACTCCTTCCCATTCCAATTCTGAGACCCGTCCTATACCATGAGACTTGATATTTCAATGCTTCTAATACCAAACCTAAGACCGGTCCTATAACATGAGATGTGATATCCAAATACTTCCCCTTCCAAACCTTAGACCCTTCCTATAGCAGAGATGTTATATCTCAATGCTTATACCAAACCTGTGACCCTTCCTATGGCATGAGATGTCATATACAACTCCTTCCGATTCCAATCCTGAGACCCTTCCTATAGCATGAGATGGGATATCTCAATGCTTATACCAAACCTGAGACCCTTCCAATAGCATGAGATGTGATATCCAACTACTTCCCATTCCAATCCTGAGACCCTTCATATAGCTTGAGATGTGATATCTCAATGCTTCTAATACCAAACCTGAGATCCTTCCTATAACATGAGGTGTGATATCAAACTCCTTCCCATTCCAAACCTTTGCTTCTATCAAACCTGAGACCCTTCCTTTAGCATGAGATGTGATATCCAACTCCTTCCCATTCAAATCCTGAGACCCTTCCTATAACATGAGACGTGATATCCAACTCCTTCCCATTCCAAACCTTTGCTTCTATCAAACCTGAGACCCTTCCTTTAGCATGAGATGTGATATCCAACTCCTTCCCATTCCAATCCTGAGACCCGTCCTAAAACATGAGATGTGAGATCCAAATCCTTCCCCTTCCAAACCTGAGACCTTTCCTTTAGCATGAGAAGTGATATCCAACTCCTTCCCATTCCAAACCTGAGACCCTTCCTATAGCATGAGATGTTATATCTTAATGCTTCTAAAACCAAACCTGAGAACCATCCTATAACATGTGAAATCCAAATCCTTCCATTTTTAAACCTGAGACCCTTCCGATAGCATGAGATGTGATATCTCAATGCTTCGAAAACCAAACATGAGAACCATCCTATAACATGAGATGTGAAATCCAGATCCTTCCCTTTCCAAACATGAGACCCTTCCTATAGCTTGAGATTTGATATCAAACTCCTCCCCATTCCAATTCTGAGACCCTTCCTATACCATGAGATGTGATATCTCAATGCTTCTTATACCAAACCTGAGACCCGTCCTAAAACATGAGATGTGAGATCCTAATCCTTCCCCTTCCAAACCTGAGACCATTCCTATAGCTTGAGATGTGATATCAAACTCCTTCCCATTCCAATCCTGAGACCCTTCTGATAGCATGAGATATGATATCTCAATGCTTCTAATATCAAAACTGAGACCCTCCCTATAGTATGAGATGTGATATCTAAGTCCTTCCCATTCCTATCCTGAGACCCTTCCGATAGCAGAGATGTGATATCTCAATGCTTATACCAAACCTGATGACCCTTCCTATGGCATGAGATGTGATATCCAACTCCTTCCCATTCCAAACCTGAGACCCTTCCGATAGCATGAGATGAGATATCTCAATGCTTCTAAAACCAAACATGAGAACCATCCTATAACATGAGATGTGAAATCCAAATCCTTCCCTTCCCAAACCTGAGAGCCTCCCTATAGCATGAGATGTGATATCCAAGTCCTTCCCATTCCAATCCTGAGACCCTTCCTATAGCATGAGAAGTGATATCTCAATGCTTATACCAAACCTGAGACCCTTCCTATAGCATGAGATGTGATATCCAACTCCTTCCCATTCCAATCCTGAGACCCTTCCTATAGCATGAGATGTGATATCTCAATGCTTCTACCAAAACTGAGACCCTTCCTTTAGCATCAGATGTGATATCCAACTCCTTCCCATTCCAATCCTGAGACCCTTCCTATAGCATGAGATGTGATATCTCAATGCTTCTAATACCAAACCTGAGATCCTTCCTATAACATGAGATGCGATATCCAACTCCTTCCCATTCCAATCCTGAGACCCTTCCTATGGCATGAGATGTGATATCTCAATGCTTCTAAAACCAAACCTGAGATCCTTCCTATAACATGAGATGTGATATCCAAATCCTTCCCCTTCCAAACCTGAGACCCTCCCTTTAGCATGAGATGTGATATCCAACTCCTTCCCATTCCAATCCTGAGACCCTTCCTATAGCATGAGATGTGATATCTCAATGCTTCTACCAAAACTGACACCCTTCCTTTAGCATCAGATGTGATATCCAACTCCTTCCCATTCCAATCCTGAGACCCTTCCTATAGCATGAGATGTGATATCCAACTCCTTCACATTCCAACCTGAGACCCTTCCTATAGCATGAGATGGGATATCCAACTCCTTCCAAATCCAATCCTGATACCCTTCCATGAGATGTGATATCCCAATGCTTCTACAAAACCTGAGACCCATACCATGGCATGAGATGTGATATCAAACTCCCGTCCTATACAATGAGACTTGATATCTCAATGCTTCTAATACCAAACCTGAGACCGGTCCAATAACATGAGATGTGATATCCAAATCCTTCCCCTTCCAAACCTTAGACCCTTCCTTTATCATGAGATGTGATATCCAAGTCCTTCCCATGCCATTCCTGAGACCCTTCCTATAGCCTGAGATGTGATATCTCAATGCTTCTAATACCAAACCTGAGACCCTTCCAATAACATGAGATGTGATATCCAAGTCCTTCCCATTCCAATCCTGTAACCCTTCCTAAAGCATGAGATGTGATATCTCAATGCTTCTAATACCAAACCTGAGACCTTTCCTATAACATGAATTGTAATATCCAAGTCCTTCCCATTCCAATCCTGAGACCCTTCCGATAGCAGAGATGTGATATCTCAATGCTTATACCAAACCTGAGACCCTTCCTATAACATGAGATGTGATATCCAAATCCTTCCCCTTCCAAACCTTAGACCCTCCCTTTAGCATGAGATGTGATATCCAACTCCTTCCCATTCCAATCCTGAGACCCTTCTGATAGCATGAGATGTGACATCTCAATGCCTCTAATACCAAACCTGAGATCCTACCTCTAACATGAAATGTGATATCCAACTCCTTCCCCTTCCAACCCTGAGAGCCTTCCTATAGAATGAGATGTTATATCCAAGTCCTTCCCATTCCAATCCTGAGACCCTTCCTATAACATGAGATGTGATATCCAACTCCTTCCCATTCCAACCTTAGACCCTTCCTATAGCATGAGATGGGATATCCAACTCCTTCCAAATCCAATCCTGATACCCTTCCGATAGCATGAGATGTGATATCCCAATGCCTCTACAAAACCTCAGACCCATACCATGGCATGAGATATGATATCAAACTCCTTCCCATTCCAATCATGAGACGCTTCCTATAGCTTGAGATGTGATATTCAACTCCTTCCCATTCCAATTCTGAGACCCGTCCTATACCATGAGTCTTGATATTTCAATGCTTCTAATACCAAACCTGAGACCGGTCCTATAACATGAGATGTGATATCCAAATCCTTCCCCTTCCAAACCTGAGACCCTTCCTATAGCAGAGATGTGATATCTCAATGCTTATTCCAAACCTGTGACCCTTCCTATGGCATGAGATGTCATATACAACTCCTTCCGATTCCAATCCTGAGACCCTTCCTATAGCATGTGATGGGATATCTCAATGCATATACCAAACCTGAGACCCTTCCTATAGCATGAGATGTGATATCCAACTCCTTCCCATTCCAATCCTGAGACCCTTCATATAGCATGAGATGTGATATCTCAATGCTTCTAATACCAAACCTGAGATCCTTCCTATAACATGAGACATGATATCCAACTCCTTCCCATTCCAAACCTTTGCTTCTATCAAACCTGAGACCCTTCCTTTAGCATGAGATGTGATATCCAACTCCTTCCCATTCCAATCCTGAGACCCTTCCTATAGCATGAGATGTGATATCTCAATGCTTCTACCAAAACTGAGACCCTTCCTTTAGCATCAGATGTGATATCCAACTCCTTCCCATTCCAATCCTGAGACCCTTCCTATGGCATGAGATGTGATATCTCAATGCTTCTAATACCAAACCTGAGATCCTTCCTATAACATGAGATGCGATATCCAACTCCTTCCCATTCCAATCCTGAGACCCTTCCTATAGCATGAGATGTGATATCTCAATGCTTCTAAAACCAAACCTGAGATCCTTCCTATAACATGAGATGTGATATCCAAATCCTTCCCCTTCCAAACCTGAGACCCTCCCTTTAGCATGAGATGTGATATCCAACTCCTTCCCATTCCAATCTTGAGACCCTTCCTATAGCATGAGATGTGATATCTCAATGCTTCTACCAAAACTGACACCCTTCCTTTAGCATCAGATGTGATATCCAACTCCTTCCCATTCCAATTCTGAGACCCTTCCTATAGCATGAGATGTGATATCCAACTCCTTCCCATTCCAACCTGAGACCCTTCCTATAGCATGAGATGGGATATCCAACTCCTTCCAAATCCAATCCTGATACCCTTCCATGATATGTGATATCCCAATGCTTCTACAAAACCTGAGACCCATACCATGGCATGAGATGTGATATCAAACTCCCGTCCTATACCATGAGACTTGATATCTCAATGCTTCTAATACCAAACCTGAGACCGGTCCAATAACATGAGATGTGATATCCAAATCCTTCCCCTTCCAAACCTTAGACCCTTCCTTTATCATGAGATGTGATATCCAAGTCATTCCCATGCCATTCCTGAGACCCTTCCTATAGCCTGAGATGTGATATCTCAATGCTTCTAATACCAAACCTGAGACCCTTCCAATAACATGAGATGTGATATCCAAGTGCTTCCCATTCCAATCCTGAAACCCTTCCTAAAGCATGAGATGTGATATCTCAATGCTTCTAATACCAAACCTGAGACCTTTCCTATAACATGAATTGTAATATCCAAGTCCTTCCCATTCCAATCCTGAGACCCTTCCGATAGCAGAGATGTAATATCTCAATGCTTATACCAAACCTGAGACCCTTCCGATAGCATGAGATGTGATATCTCAATGCTTCTAATACCAAACCTGAGATCCTTCCTATAACATGAGATGTGATATCCAAATCCTTCCCCTTCCAAACCTTAGACCCTCCCTTTAGCATGAGATGTGATATCCAACTCCTTCCCATTCCAATCCTGAGACCCTTCTGATAGCATGAGATGTGATATCTCAATGCCTCTAATACCAAACCTGAGATCCTACCTCTAACATGAAATGTGATATCCAACTCCTTCCCCTTCCAACCCTGAGAGCCTTCCTATAGAATGAGATGTTATATCCAAGTCCTTCCCATTCCAATCCTGAGACCCTTCCTATAAAATGAGATGTGATATCCAACTCCTTCCCATTCCAACCTTAGACCCTTCCTATAGCATGAGATGGGATATCCAACTCCTTCCAAATCCAATCCTGATACCCTTCCGATAGCATGAGATGTGATATCCCAATGCCTCTACAAAACCTGAGACCCATACCATGGCATGAGATGTGATATCAAACTCCTTCCCATTCCAATCCTGAGACCCTTCCTATAGCTTGAGATTTGATATCCAACTCCTTCCCATTCCAATTCTGAGACCCGTCCTATACCATGAGACTTGATATTTCAATGCTTCTAATACCAAACCTGAGACGGTCCTATAACATGAGATGTGATATCCAAATCCTTCCCCTTCCAAACCTTAGACCCTTCCTATAGCAGAGATGTTATATCTCAATGCTTATACCAAACCTGTGACCCTTCCTATGGCATGAGATGTCATATACAACTCCTTCCGATTCCAATCCTGAGACCCTTCCTATAGCATGAGATGGGATATCTCAATGCTTATACCAAACCTGAGACCCTTCCTATAGCATGAATTGTGATATCCAACTACTTCCCATTCCAATCCTGAGACCCTTCATATAGCATGAGATGTGATATCTCAATGCTTCTAATACCAAACCTGAGATCCTTCCTATAACATGAGGTGTGATATCAAACTCCTTCCCATTCCAAACCTTTGCTTCTATCAAACCTGAGACCCTTCCATTAGCATGAGATGTGATATCCAACTCCTTCCCATTCCAATCCTGAGACCCTTCCTATAACATGAGACGTGATATCCAACTCCTTCCCATTCCAAACCTTTGCTTCTATCAAACCTGAGACCCTTCCTTTAGCATGAGATGTGATATCCAACTCCTTCCCATTCCAATCCTGAGACCCGTCCTAAAACATGAGATGTGAGATCCAAATCCTTCCCCTTCCAAACCCGAGACCTTTCCTTTAGCATGAGAAGTGATATCCAACTCCTTCCCATTCCAAACCTGAGGCCCTTCCTATAGCATGAGATGTTATATCTTAATGCTTCTAAAACCAAACCTGAGAACCATCCTATAACATGTGAAATCCAAATCCTTCCCTTTCTAAACCTGAGACCCTTCCGATAGCATGAGATGTGATATCTCAATGCTTCGAAAACCAAACATGAGAACTATCCTTTAACATGAGATGTGAAATCCAGATCCTTCCCTTTCCAAACATGAGACCCTTCCTATAGCTTGAGATTTGATATCAAACTCCTTCCCATTCCAATCCTGAGACCCTTCCTATACCATGAGATGTGATATCTCAATGCTTCTAATACCAAACCTGAGACCCGCCCTAAAACATGAGATGTGAGATCCTAATCCTTCCCCTTCCAAACCTGAGACCATTCCTATAGCTTGAGATGTGATATCAAACTCCTTCCCATTCCAATCCTGAGATAGCTTGAGATGTGATATCCAACTCCATCCCATTCCAATCCTGAGACTCTTCTGATAGCATGAGATATGATATCTCAATGCTTCTAATATCAAAACTGAGACCCTCCCTATAGTATGAGATGTGATATCTAAGTCCTTCCCATTCCTATCCTGAGACCCTTCCGATAGCATGAGATGTGATATCTCAATGCTTATACCAAACCTGATGACCCTTCCTATGGCATGAGATGTGATATCCAACTCCTTCCCATTCCAAACCTGAGACCCTTCCGATAGCATGAGATGAGATATCTCAATGCTTCTAAAACCAAACATGAGAACCATCCTATAACATGAGATGTGAAATCCAAATCCTTCCCTTCCCAAACCTGAGAGCCTCCCTATAGCATGAGATGTGATATCCAAGTCCTTCCCATTCCAATCCTGAGACCCTTCCTATAGCATGAGAAGTGATATCTCAATGCTTATACCAAACCTGAGACCCTTCCTATAGCATGAGATGTGATATCCAACTCCTTCCCATTCCAATCCTGAGACCCTTCCTATAGCATGAGATGTGATATCTCAATGCTTCTACCAAAACTGAGACCCTTCCTATAGCATGAGATGTGATATCTCAATGCTTCTAATACCAAACCTGAGATCCTTCATATAACATGAGATGTGATATCCAACTCCTTCCCATTCCAATCCTGAGACCCTTCCTATAGCATGAGATGTGATATCTCAATGCTTCTAAAACCAAACCTGAGATCCTTCCTATAACATGAGATGTGATATCCAAATCCTTCCCCTTCCAAACCTGAGACCCTCCCTTTAGCATGAGATGTGATATCCAACTCCTTCCCATTCCAATCCTGAGACCCTTCCTATAGCATGAGATGTGATATCTCAATGCTTCTACCAAAACTGACACCCTTCCTTTAGCATCAGATGTGATATCCAACTCCTTCCCATTCCAATCCTGAGACCCTTCCTATAGCATGAGATGTGATATCCAACTCCTTCCCATTCCAACCTGAGACCCTTCCTATAGCATGAGATGGGATATCCAACTCCTTCCAAATCCAATCCTGATACCCTTCCATGAGATGTGATATCCCAATGCTTCTACAAAACCTGAGACCCATACCATGGCATGAGATGTGATATCAAACTCCCGTCCTATACCATGAGACTTGATATCTCAATGCTTCTAATACCAAACCTGAGACCGGTCCAATAACATGAGATGTGATATCCAAATCCTTCCCCTTCCAAACCTTAGACCCTTCCTTTATCATGAGATGTGATATCCAAGTCCTTCCCATGCCATTCCTGAGACCCTTCCGATAGCCTGAGATGTGATATCTCAATGCTTCTAATACCAAACCTGAGACCCTTCCAATAACATGAGATGTGATATCCAAGTCCTTCCCATTCCAATCCTGAAACCCTTCCTAAAGCATGAGATGTGATATCTCAATGCTTCTAATACCAAACTTGAGACCTTTCCTATAACATGAATTGTAATATCCAAGTCCTTCCCATTCCAATCCTGAGACCCTTCCGATAGCAGAGATGTGATATCTCAATGCTTATACCAAACCTGAGACCCTTCCTATAACATGAGATGTGATATCCAAATCCTTCCCCTTCCAAACCTTAGACCCCCCCTTTAGCATGAGATGTGATATCCAACTCCTTCCCATTCCAATCCTGAGGCCCTTCTGATAGCATGAGATGTGACATCTCAATGCCTCTAATACCAAACCTGAGATCCTACCTCTAACATGAAATGTGATATCCAACTCCTTCCCCTTCCAACCCTGAGAGCCTTCCTATAGAATGAGATGTTATATCCAAGTCCTTCCCATTCCAATCCTGATACCCTTCCTATAACATGAGATGTGATATCCAACTCCTTCCCATTCCAACCTTAGACCCTTCCTATAGCATGAGATGGGATATCCAACTCCTTCCAAATCCAATCCTGATACCCTTCCGATAGCATGAGATGTGATATCCCAATGCCTCTACAAAACCTCAGACCCATACCATGGCATGAGATGTGATATCAAACTCCTTCCCATTCCAATCATGAGACGCTTCCTATAGCTTGAGATGTGATATCCAACTCCTTCCCATTCCAATTCTGAGACCCGTCCTATACCATGAGACTTGATATTTCAATGCTTCTAATACCAAACGTGAGACCGGTCCTATAACATGAGATGTGATATCCAAATCCTTCCCCTTCCAAACCTGAGACCCTTCCTATAGCAGAGATGTGATATCTCAATGCTTATACCAAACCTGTGACCCTTCCTATGGCATGAGATGTCATATACAACTCCTTCCGATTCCAATCCTGAGACCCTTCCTATAGCATGTGATGGGATATCTCAATGCATATACCAAACCTGAGACCCTTCCTATAGCATGAGATGTGATATCCAACTCCTTCCCATTCCAATCCTGAGACCCTTCCTATAGCATGAGATGTGATATCTCAATGCTTCTACCAAAACTGAGACCCTTCCTTTAGCATCAGATGTGATATCCAACTCCTTCCCATTCCAATCCTGAGACCCTTCCTATAGCATGAGATGTTATATCTCAATGCATCTAATACCAAACCTGAGATCCTTCCTATAACATGAGATGCAATATCCAACTCCTTCCCATTCCAATCCTGAGACCCTTCCTATAGCATGAGATGTGATATCTCAATGCTTCTAAAACCAAACCTGAGATCCTTCCTATAACATGAGATGTGATATCCAAATCCTTCCCCTTCCAAACCTGAGACCCTCCCTTTAGCATGAGATGTGATATCCAACTCCTTCCCATTCCAATCCTGAGACCCTTCCTATAGCATGAGATGTGATATCTCAATGCTTCTACCAAAACTGACACCCTTCCTTTACCATCAGATGTGATATCCAACTCCTTCCCATTCCAATCCTGAGACCCTTCCTATAGCATGAGATGTGATATCCAACTCCTTCCCATTCCAACCTGAGACCCTTCCTATAGCATGAGATGGGATATCCAACTCCTTCCAAATCCAATCCTGATACCCTTCCATGACATGTGATATCCCAATGCTTCTACAAAACCTGAGACCCATACCATGGCATGAGATGTGATATCAAACTCCCGTCCTATACCATGAGACTTGATATCTCAATGCTTCTAATACCAAACCTGAGACCGGTCCAATAACATGAGATGTGATATCCAAATCCCTCCCCTTCCAAACCTTAGACCCTTCCTTTATCATGAGATGTGATATCCAAGTCATTCCCATGCCATTCCTGAGACCCTTCCTATAGCCTGAGATGTGATATCTCAATGCTTCTAATACCAAACCTGAGACCCTTCCAATAACATGAGATGTGATATCCAAGTCCTTCCCATTCCAATCCTGAAACCCTTCCTAAAGCATGAGAAGTGATATCTCAATGCTTCTAATACCAAACCTGAGACCTTTCCTATAACATGAATTGTAATATCCAAGTCCTTCCCATTCCAATCCTGAGACCCTTCCGATAGCAGAGATGTGATATCTCAATGCTTATACCAAACCTGAGACCCTTCCTATAACATGAGATGTGATATCCAAATCCTTCCCCTTCCAAACCTTAGACCCTCCCTTTAGCATGAGATGTGATATCCAACTCCTTCCCATTCCAATCCTGAGACCCTTCTGATAGCATGAGATGTGACATCTCAATGCCTCTAATACCAAACCTGAGATCCTACCTCTAACATGAAATGTGATATCCAACTCCTTCCCCTTCCAACCCTGAGAGCCTTCCTATAGAATGAGATGTGATATCCAACTCCTTCCCATTCCAACCTTAGACCCTTCCTATAGCATGAGATGGGATATCCAACTCCTTCCAAATCCAATCCTGATACCCTTCCGATAGCATGAGATGTGATTTCCCAATGCCTCTACAAAACCTCAGACCCATACCATGGCATGAGATGTGATATCAAACTCCTTCCCATTCCAATCATGAGACGCTTCCTATAGCTTGAGATGTGATATCCAACTCCTTCCCATTCCAATTCTGAGACCCGTCCTATACCATGAGACTTGATATTTCAATGCTTCTAATACCAAACCTGAGACCGGTCCTATAACATGAGATGTGATATCCAAATCCTTCCCCTTCCAAACCTGAGACCCTTCCTATAGCAGAGATGTGATATCTCAATGCTTATACCAAACCTGTGACCCTTCCTATGGCATGAGATGTCATATACAACTCCTTCCCATTCCAATCCTGAGACCCTTCCTATAGCATGTGATGGGATATCTCAATGCATATACCAAACCTGAGACCCTTCCTATAGCATGAGATGTGATATCCAACTCCTTCCCATTCCAATCCTGAGACCCTTCATATAGCATGAGATGTGATATCTCAATGCTTCTAATACCAAACCTGAGATCCTTCCTATAACATGAGACGTGATATCCAACTCCTTCCCATTCCAAACCTTTGCTTCTATCAAACCTGAGACCCTTCCTTTAGCATGAGATGTGATATCCAACTCCTTCCCATTCCTATACTGAGACCCTTCCTATAACATGAGACGTGATATCCAACTCCTTCCCATTCCAAACCTTTGCTTCTATCAAACCTGAGACCCTTCCTTTAGCATGAGATGTGATATCCAACTCCTTCCCATTCCAATCCTGAGACTCTTCCTATAGCATGAGATGTGATAGCTCAATGCTTCTAAAACCAAACATGAGAACCATCCTATAACATGAGATGTGAAATCCAAATCATTCCCTTTCCAAACCTGAGACCCTTCCTATAGCTTCAGATGTGATATCAAACTCCTTCCCATTCAATGTGATATCCAACTCCTTCCCATTCCAATCCTGAGACCCTTCCTATACCTTGAGATGTGATATCTCAATGCTTCTAATACCAAACCTGAGACCCGTCCTAAAACATGAGATGTGAGATCCAAATCCTTCCCCTTCCAAACCTGAGACCTTTCCTTTAACATGAGATGTCATATCCAACTCCTTCCCATTCCAAACCTGAGGCCCTTCCTATAGCATGAGATGTTATATCTTAATGCTTCTAAAACCAAACCTGAGAACCATCCTATAACATGTGAAATCCAAATCCTTCCCTTTCTAAACCTGAGACCCTTCCGATAGCATGAGATGTGATATCTCAATGCTTCGAAAACCAAACATGAGAACCATCCTATAACATGAGATGTGAAATCCAGATCCTTCCCTTTCCAAACCTGAGACCCTTCCTATAGCTTGAGGTGTGATATCAAACTCCTTCCCATTCCAATCCTGAGATAGCTTGAGATGTGATATCCAACTCCTTCCGATTCCAATCCTGAGACCCTTCCTATATCATGAGATGTGATATCTCAATGCTTCTAATACCAAACCTGAGACCCGTCCTAAAACATGAGATGTGAGATCCTAATCCTTCCCCTTCCAAACCTGAGACCTTTCCTATAGCTTGAGATGTGATATCAAACTCCTTCCCATTCCAATCCTGAGATAGCTTGAGATGTGATATCCAACTCCATCCCATTCCAATCCTGAGACCCTTCCGATAGCATGAGATATGATATCTCAATGCTTCTAATATCAAAACTGAGACCCTCCCTATAGTATGAGATGTGATATCTAAGTCCTTCCCATTCCTATCCTGAGACCCTTCCGATAGCAGAGATGTGATATCTCAATGCTTATACCAAACCTGATGACCCTTCCTATTGCATGAGATGTGATATCCAACTCCTTCCCATTTCAATCCTGAGTTCCTTCCTATAACATGAGAAGTGATATCCAACTCCTTCCCATTCCAATCCTGAGACTCTTCCTATAGCATGAGATGTGATATCCAAATCCTTCCCCTTCCAAACCTGAGACCCTTCCTTTAGCATGAGATGTGATATCCAAATCCTTCCCATTCCAATCCTGAAACCCTTCCTATAGCATGAGATGTGATATCTCAATGTTTCTAATAAAAAACCTGAGACCTTCCTATAGCAAGAGATGTGATATCCAAATCCTTCCCAGTCAAATCCTGAGACCATTCCTATAATGAGATGTGATATCCAACTCTTTCCCATTCCAACCTGAGACCCTTCCTATAGCATGAGAAGGGATATCCAACTCCTTCCCATTCCAATCCTGAGACCCTTCCTATACCATGAGATGTGATATCTCAATGCTGCTAATACCAAACCTGGGACCCGTCCTATAACATGAGATATGATATCCAAATCCTTCCCCTTCCAAACCTGAGACCCTTCCTTTAGCATGAGATGTGATATCCAAATCCTTCCCATTCCAATCCCCAAACCCTTCCTATAGCATGAGATGTGATATCTCAATGTTTCTAATAAAAAACTCGAGACCCTTCCTATAGCAAGAGATGTAATATCCAAATCCTTCCCATTCCAATCTTGAGACACTTCCTATAACATGAGATGTGATATCCAACTCCTTCCCATTCCAACCTAAGATCCTTCCTATAGCATGAGAAGGGATATCCAACTCCTTCCCAATCCAATCCTGAGACCCTTCCGATAGCAGAGATGTGATATCTCAATGCTTCTAATACGAAACCTGAGACCCGTCCTAAAACATGAGATGTGAGATACAAATCCTTCCCCTTCCAAACCTGAGACCTTTCCTTTAGCATGAGATGTGATATCCAACTCCTTCCCATTCCAAACCCGAGACCCTTCCTATAGCATGAGATTTTATATCTTAATGCTTCTAAAACCAAACCTGACAACCATCCTATAACATGTGAAATCCAAATCCTTCCCTTTCCAAACCTGAGACCCTTCCGATAGCATATGTGATATCTCAATGCTTCTAAAACCAAACATGAGAACCATCCTATAACATTAGATGTGAAATCCAGATCCTTCCGTTTCCAATCCTGAGACCGTTCCTATAGCTTGAGATGTGATATCAAACTTCTTCCCATTCCAATCCTGAGATAGCTTGAGATGTGATATCCAACTCCATCCCATTCCAATCCTGAGACCCTTCCGATAGCATGAGATGTGATATCTCAATGCTTCTAATATCAAAACTGAGACCCTCCCTATAGTATGAGATGTGATATCTAAGTCCTTCCCATTCCTATCCTGAGACCCTTCCGAGAGCAGAGATGTGATATCTCAATGCTTATACCAAACCTGATGACCCTTCCTATGGCATGAGATGTGATATCCAACTGCTTCCCATTCCAATCCTGAGACCCTTCCTATAACATGAGATGTGATATCCAACTCCTTCCCATTCCAATCCTGAGACTCTTCCTGTAGCATGAGATGTGATATCTCAATGCTTCTAATACCAAACATGGGACCAGTCATATAGCATGAGATATGATATCCAAATCCTTCCCCTTCCAAACCTGAGACCCTTCCTTTAGCATGAGATGTGATATCCAACTCCTTCCCATTCCAACCTGCGATCCTTCCTATAGCATGAGAAGGGATATCCAACTCCTTCCCAATCCAATCCTGAGACCCTTCCAATAGCAGAGATGTGATATCTCAATGCTTATACCAAACCTGAGACCCTTCCTATAGCATGAGATGTGATATCCAACTCCTTCGCATTCCAATCCTGAGACCCTTCATATAGCATGAGATGTGATATCTCAATGCTTCTAATACCAAACCTGAGATCCTTCCTATAACATGAGACGTGATATCCAACTCCTTCCCATTCCAACCTTAGACCCTTCCTATAGCATGAGATGGGATATCCAACTCCTTCCAAATCCAATCCTGATACCCTTCCGATAGCATGAGATGTGATATCCCAATGCCTCTACAAAACCTCAGACCCATACCATGGCATGAGATGTGATATCAAACTCCTTCCCATTCCAATCATGAGACGCTTCCTATAGCTTGAGATGTGATATCCAACTCCTTCCCATTCCAATCCTGAGACCCTTCATATAGCATGAGATGTGATATCTCAATGCTTCTAATACCAAACCTGAGACCGGTCCTATAACATGAGATGTGATATCCAAATCCGTCCCCTTCCAAACCTGAGACCCTTCCTATAGCAGAGATGTGATATCTCAATGCTTATACCAAACCTGTGACCCTTCCTATGGCATGAGATGTCATATACAACTCCTTCCCATTCCAATCCTGAGACCCTTCCTATAGCATGTGATGGGATATCTCAATGCATATACCAAACCTGAGACCCTTCCTATAGCATGAGATGTGATATCCAACTCCTTCGCATTCCAATCCTGAGACCCTTCATATAGCATGAGATGTGATATCTCAATGCTTCTAATACCAAACCTGAGATCCTTCCTATAACATCAGACGTGATATCCAACTCCTTCCCATTCCAAACCTTTGCTTCTATCAAACCTGAGACCGTTCCTTTAGCATGAGATGTGATATCCAACTCCTTCCCATTCCTATACTGAGACCCTTCCTATAACATGAGACGTGATATCCAACTCCTTCCCATTCCAAACCTTTGCTTCTATCAAACCTGAGACCCTTCCTTTAGCATGAGATGTGATATCCAACTCCTTCCCATTCCAATCCTGAGACTCTTCCTATAGCATGAGATGTGATAGCTCAATGCTTCTAAAACCAAACATGAGAACCATCCTATAACATGAGATGTGAAATCCAAATCATTCCCTTTCCAAACCTGAGACCCTTCCTATAGCTTCAGATGTGATATCAAACTCCTTCCCATTCAATGTGATATCCAACTCCTTCCCATTCCAATCCTGAGACCCTTCCTATACCTTGAGATGTGATATCTCAATGCTTCTAATACCAAACCTGAGACCCGTCCTAAAACATGAGATGTGAGATCCAAATCCTTCCCCTTCCAAACCTGAGACCTTTCCTTTAACATGAGATGTCATATCCAACTCCTTCCCATTCCAAACCTGAGGCCCTTCCTATAGCATGAGATGTTATATCTTAATGCTTCTAAAACCAAACCTGAGAACCATCCTATAACATGTGCAATCCAAATCCTTCCCTTTCTAAACCTGAGACCCTTCCGATAGCATGAGATGTGATATCTCAATGCTTCGAAAACCAAACATGAGAACCATCCTATAACATGAGATGTGAAATCCAGATCCTTCCCTTTCCAAACCTGAGACCCTTCCTATAGCTTGAGGTGTGATATCAAACTCCTTCCCATTCCAATCCTGAGATAGCTTGAGATGTGATATCCAACTCCTTCCGATTCCAATCCTGAGACCCTTCCTATATCATGAGATGTGATATCTCAATGCTTCTAATACCAAACCTGAGACCCGTCCTAAAACATGAGATGTGAGATCCTAATCCTTCCCCTTCCAAACCTGAGACCTTTCCTATAGCTTGAGATGTGATATCAAACTCCTTCCCATTCCAATCCTGAGATAGCTTGAGATGTGATATCCAACTCCATCCCATTCCAATCCTGAGCCCCTTCCGATAGCATGAGATATGATATCTCAATGCTTCTAATATCAAAACTGAGACCCTCCCTATAGTATGAGATGTGATATCTAAGTCCTTCCCATTCCTATCCTGAGACCCTTCCGATAGCAGAGATGTGATATCTCAATGCTTATACCAAACCTGATGACCCTTCCTATTGCATGAGATGTGATATCCAACTCCTTCCCATTTCAATCCTGAGTTCCTTCCTATAACATGAGAAGTGATATCCAACTCCTTCCCATTCCAATCCTGAGACTCTTCCTATAGCATGAGATGTGATATCCAAATCCTTCCCCTTCCAAACCTGAGACCCTTCCTTTAGCATGAGATGTGATATCCAAATCCTTCCCATTCCAATCCTGAAACCCTTCCTATAGCATGAGATGTGATATCCCAATGTTTCTAATAAAAAACCTGAGACCTTCCTATAGCAAGAGATGTGATATCCAAATCCTTCCCAGTCAAATCCTGAGACCATTCCTATAATGAGATGTGATATCCAACTCTTTCCCATTCCAACCTGAGACCCTTCCTATAGCATGAGAAGGGATATCCAACTCCTTCCCATTCCAATCCTGAGACCCTTCCTATACCATGAGATGTGATATCTCAATGCTGCTAATACCAAACCTGGGACCCGTCCTATAACATGAGATATGATATCCAAATCCTTCCCCTTCCAAACCTGAGACCCTTCCTTTAGCATGAGATGTGATATCCAAATCCTTCCCATTCCAATCCTCAAACCCTTCCTATAGCATGAGATGTGATATCTCAATGTTTCTAATAAAAAACTCGAGACCCTTCCTATAGCAAGAGATGTAATATCCAAATCCTTCCCATTCCAATCTTGAGACACTTCCTATAACATGAGATGTGATATCCAACTCCTTCCCATTCCAACCTGAGATCCTTCCTATAGCATGAGAAGGGATATCCAACTCCTTCCCAATCCAATCCTGAGACCCTTCCGATAGCAGAGATGTGATATCTCAATGCTTCTAATACGAAACCTGAGACCAGTCCTAAAACATGAGATGTGAGATACAAATCCTTCCCATTCCAAACCCGAGACCCTTCCTATAGCATGAGATTTTATATCTTAATGCTTCTAAAACCAAACCTGACAACCATCCTATAACATGTGAAATCCAAATCCTTCCCTTTCCAAACCTGAGACCCTTCCGATAGCATATGTGATATCTCAATGCTTCTAAAACCAAACATGAGAACCATCCTATAACATTAGATGTGAAATCCAGATCCTTCCGTTTCCAATCCTGAGACCGTTCCTATAGCTTGAGATGTGATATCAAACTTCTTCCCATTCCAATCCTGAGATAGCTTGAGATGTGATATCCAACTCCATCCCATTCCAATCCTGAGACCCTTCCGATAGCATGAGATGTGATATCTCAATGCTTCTAATATCAAAACTGAGACCCTCCCTATAGTATGAGATGTGATATCTAAGTCCTTCCCATTCCTATCCCGAGACCCTTCCGAGAGCAGAGATGTGATATCTCAATGCTTATACCAAACCTGATGACCCTTCCTATGGCATGAGATGTGATATCCAACTGCTTCCCATTCCAATCCTGAGACCCTTCCTATAACATGAGATGTGATATCCAACTCCTTCCCATTCCAATCCTGAGACTCTTCCTGTAGCATGAGATGTGATATCTCAATGCTTCTAATACCAAACATGGGACCAGTCATATAGCATGAGATATGATATCCAAATCCTTCCCCTTCCAAACCTGAGACCCTTCCTTTAGCATGAGATGTGATATCCAACTCCTTCCCATTCCAACCTGCGTTCCTTCCTATAGCATGAGAAGGGATATCCAACTCCTTCCCAATCCAATCCTGAGACCCTTCCAATAGCAGAGATGTGATATCTCAATGCTTATACCAAACCTGAGACCCTTCCTATAGCATGAGATGTGATATCCAACTCCTTCGCATTCCAATCCTGAGACCCTTCATATAGCATGAGATGTGATATCTCAATGCTTCTAATACCAAACCTGAGATCCTTCCTATAACATGAGACGTGATATCCAACTCCTTCCCATTCCAAACCTTTGCTTCTATCAAACCTGAGACCCTTCCTTTAGCATGAGATGTGATATCCAACTCCTTCCCATTCCTATACTGAGACCCTTCCTATAACATGAGACGTGATATCCAACTCCTTCCCATTCCAAACCTTTGCTTCTATCAAACCTGAGACCCTTCCTTTAGCATGAGATGTGATATCCAACTCCTTCCCATTCCAATCCTGAGACTCTTCCTATAGCATGAGATGTGATAGCTCAATGCTTCGAAAACCAAACATGAGAACCATCCTATAACATGAGATGTGAAATCCAAATCATTCCCTTTCCAAACCTGAGACCCTTCCTATAGCTTCAGATGTGATATCAAACTCCTTCCCATTCAATGTGATATCCAACTCCTTCCCATTCCAATCCTGAGACCCTTCCTATACCTTGAGATGTGATATCTCAATGCTTCTAATACCAAACCTGAGACCCGTCCTAAAACATGAGATGTGAGATCCAAATCCTTCCCCTTCCAAACCTGAGACCTTTCCTTTAACATGAGATGTCATATCCAACTCCTTCCCATTCCAAACCTGAGGCCCTTCCTATAGCATGAGATGTTATATCTTAATGCTTCTAAAACCAAACCTGAGAACCATCCTATAACATGTGAAATCCAAATCCTTCCCTTTCTAAACCTGAGACCCTTCCGATAGCATGAGATGTGATATCTCAATGCTTCGAAAACCAAACATGAGAACCATCCTATAACATGAGATGTGAAATCCAGATCCTTCCCTTTCCAAACCTGAGACCCTTCCTATAGCTTGAGGTGTGATATCAAACTCCTTCCCATTCCAATCCTGAGATAGCTTGAGATGTGATATCCAACTCCTTCCGATTCCAATCCTGAGACCCTTCCTATATCATGAGATGTGATATCTCAATGCTTCTAATACCAAACCTGAGACCCGTCCTAAAACATGAGATGTGAGATCCTAATCCTTCCCCTTCCAAACCTGAGACCTTTCCTATAGCTTGAGATGTGATATCAAACTCCTTCCCATTCCAATCCTGAGATAGCTTGAGATGTGATATCCAACTCCATCCCATTCCAATCCTGAGACCCTTCCGATAGCATGAGATATGATATCTCAATGCTTCTAATATCAAAACTGAGACCCTCCCTATAGTATGAGATGTGATATCTAAGTCCTTCCCATTCCTATCCTGAGACCCTTCCGATAGCAGAGATGTGATATCTCAATGCTTATACCAAACCTGATGACCCTTCCTATTGCATGAGATGTGATATCCAACTCCTTCCCATTTCAATCCTGAGTTCCTTCCTATAACATGAGAAGTGATATCCAACTCCTTCCCATTCCAATCCTGAGACTCTTCCTATAGCATGAGATGTGATATCCAAATCCTTCCCCTTCCAAACCTGAGACCCTTCCTTTAGCATGAGATGTGATATCCAAATCCTTCCCATTCCAATCCTGAAACCCTTCCTATAGCATGAGATGTGATATCTCAATGTTTCTAATAAAAAACCTGAGACCTTCCTATAGCAAGAGATGTGATATCCAAATCCTTCCCAGTCAAATCCTGAGACCATTCCTATAATGAGATGTGATATCCAACTCTTTCCCATTCCAACCTGAGACCCTTCCTATAGCATGAGAAGGGATATCCAACTCCTTCCCATTCCAATCCTGAGACCCTTCCTATACCATGAGATGTGATATCTCAATGCTGCTAATACCAAACCTGGGACCCGTCCTATAACATGAGATATGATATCCAAATCCTTCCCCTTCCAAACCTGAGACCCTTCCTTTAGCATGAGATGTGATATCCAAATCCTTCCCATTCCAATCCCCAAACCCTTCCTATAGCATGAGATGTGATATCTCAATGTTTCTAATAAAAAACTCGAGACCCTTCCTATAGCAAGAGATGTAATATCCAAATCCTTCCCATTCCAATCTTGAGACACTTCCTATAACATGAGATGTGATATCCAACTCCTTCCCATTCCAACCTGAGATCCTTCCTATAGCATGAGAAGGGATATCCAACTCCTTCCCAATCCAATCCTGAGACCCTTCCGATAGCAGAGATGTGATATCTCAATGCTTCTAATACGAAACCTGAGACCCGTCCTAAAACATGAGATGTGAGATACAAATCCTTCCCCTTCCAAACCTGAGACCTTTCCTTTAGCATGAGATGTGATATCCAACTCCTTCCCATTCCAAACCCGAGACCCTTCCTATAGCATGAGATTTTATATCTTAATGCTTCTAAAACCAAACCTGACAACCATCCTATAACATGTGAAATCCAAATCCTTCCCTTTCCAAACCTGAGACCCTTCCGATAGCATATGTGATATCTCAATGCTTCTAAAACCAAACATGAGAACCATCCTATAACATTAGATGTGAAATCCAGATCCTTCCGTTTCCAATCCTGAGACCGTTCCTATAGCTTGAGATGTGATATCAAACTTCTTCCCATTCCAATCCTGAGATAGCTTGAGATGTGATATCCAACTCCATCCCATTCCAATCCTGAGACCCTTCCGATAGCATGAGATGTGATATCTCAATGCTTCTAATATCAAAACTGAGACCCTCCCTATAGTATGAGATGTGATATCTAAGTCCTTCCCATTCCTATCCTGAGACCCTTCCGAGAGCAGAGATGTGATATCTCAATGCTTATACCAAACCTGATGACCCTTCCTATGGCATGAGATGTGATATCCAACTGCTTCCCATTCCAATCCTGAGACCCTTCCTATAACATGAGATGTGATATCCAACTCCTTCCCATTCCAATCCTGAGACTCTTCCTGTAGCATGAGATGTGATATCTCAATGCTTCTAATACCAAACATGGGACCAGTCATATAGCATGAGATATGATATCCAAATCCTTCCCCTTCCAAACCTGAGACCCTTCCTTTAGCATGAGATGTGATATCCAACTCCTTCCCATTCCAACCTGCGATCCTTCCTATAGCATGAGAAGGGATATCCAACTCCTTCCCAATCCAATCCTGAGACCCTTCCAATAGCAGAGATGTGATATCTCAATGCTTATACCAAACCTGATGACCCTTCCTATGGCATGAGATGTGATATCCAACTGCTTCCCATTCCAATCCTGAGACCCTTCCTATAACATGAGATGTGATATCCAACTCCTTCCCATTCCAATCCTGAGACTCTTCCTGTAGCATGAGATGTGATATCTCAATGCTTCTAATACCAAACATGGGACCAGTCATATAGCATGAGATATGATATCCAAATCCTTCCCCTTCCAAACCTGAGACCCTTCCTTTAGCATGAGATGTGATATCCAACTCCTTCCCATTCCAACCTGCGATCCTTCCTATAGCATGAGAAGGGATATCCAACTCCTTCCCAATCCAATCCTGAGACCCTTCCAATAGCAGAGATGTGATATCTCAATGCTTATACCAAACCTGAGACCCTTCATATAGCATGAGATGTGATATCTCAATGCTTCTAATACCAAACCTGAGATCCTTCCTATAACATGAGACGTGATATCCAACTCCTTCCCATTCCAACCTTAGACCCTTCCTATAGCATGAGATGGGATATCCAACTCCTTCCAAATCCAATCCTGATACCCTTCCGATAGCATGAGATGTGATATCCCAATGCCTCTACAAAACCTCAGACCCATACCATGGCATGAGATGTGATATCAAACTCCTTCCCATTCCAATCATGAGACGCTTCCTATAGCTTGAGATGTGATATCCAACTCCTTCCCATTCCAATCCTGAGACCCTTCATATAGCATGAGATGTGATATCTCAATGCTTCTAATACCAAACCTGAGACCGGTCCTATAACATAAGATGTGATATCCAAATCCGTCCCCTTCCAAACCTGAGACCCTTCCTATAGCAGAGATGTGATATCTCAATGCTTATACCAAACCTGTGACCCTTCCTATGGCATGAGATGTCATATACAACTCCTTCCCATTCCAATCCTGAGACCCTTCCTATAGCATGTGATGGGATATCTCAATGCATATACCAAACCTGAGACCCTTCCTATAGCATGAGATGTGATATCCAACTCCTTCGCATTCCAATCCTGAGACCCTTCATATAGCATGAGATGTGATATCTCAATGCTTCTAATACCAAACCTGAGATCCTTCCTATAACATGAGACGTGATATCCAACTCCTTCCCATTCCAAACCTTTGCTTCTATCAAACCTGAGACCGTTCCTTTAGCATGAGATGTGATATCCAACTCCTTCCCATTCCTATACTGAGACCCTTCCTATAACATGAGACGTGATATCCAACTCCTTCCCATTCCAAACCTTTGCTTCTATCAAACCTGAGACCCTTCCTTTAGCATGAGATGTGATATCCAACTCCTTCCCATTCCAATCCTGAGACTCTTCCTATAGCATGAGATGTGATAGCTCAATGCTTCTAAAACCAAACATGAGAACCATCCTATAACATGAGATGTGAAATCCAAATCATTCCCTTTCCAAACCTGAGACCCTTCCTATAGCTTCAGATGTGATATCAAACTCCTTCCCATTCAATGTGATATCCAACTCCTTCCCATTCCAATCCTGAGACCCTTCCTATACCTTGAGATGTGATATCTCAATGCTTCTAATACCAAACCTGAGACCCGTCCTAAAACATGAGATGTGAGATCCAAATCCTTCCCCTTCCAAACCTGAGACCTTTCCTTTAACATGAGATGTCATATCCAACTCCTTCCCATTCCAAACCTGAGGCCCTTCCTATAGCATGAGATGTTATATCTTAATGCTTCTAAAACCAAACCTGAGAACCATCCTATAACATGTGAAATCCAAATCCTTCCCTTTCTAAACCTGAGACCCTTCCGATAGCATGAGATGTGATATCTCAATGCTTCGAAAACCAAACATGAGAACCATCCTATAACATGAGATGTGAAATCCAGATCCTTCCCTTTCCAAACCTGAGACCCTTCCTATAGCTTGAGGTGTGATATCAAACTCCTTCCCATTCCAATCCTGAGATAGCTTGAGATGTGATATCCAACTCCTTCCGATTCCAATCCTGAGACCCTTCCTATATCATGAGATGTGATATCTCAATGCTTCTAATACCAAACCTGAGACCCGTCCTAAAACATGAGATGTGAGATCCTAATCCTTCCCCTTCCAAACCTGAGACCTTTCCTATAGCTTGAGATGTGATATCAAACTCCTTCCCATTCCAATCCTGAGATAGCTTGAGATGTGATATCCAACTCCATCCCATTCCAATCCTGAGACCCTTCCGATAGCATGAGATATGATATCTCAATGCTTCTAATATCAAAACTGAGACCCTCCCTATAGTATGAGATGTGATATCTAAGTCCTTCCCATTCCTATCCTGAGACCCTTCCGATAGCAGAGATGTGATATCTCAATGCTTATACCAAACCTGATGACCCTTCCTATTGCATGAGATGTGATATCCAACTCCTTCCCATTTCAATCCTGAGTTCCTTCCTATAACATGAGAAGTGATATCCAACTCCTTCCCATTCCAATCCTGAGACTCTTCCTATAGCATGAGATGTGATATCCAAATCCTTCCCCTTCCAAACCTGAGACCCTTCCTTTAGCATGAGATGTGATATCCAAATCCTTCCCATTCCAATCCTGAAACCCTTCCTATAGCATGAGATGTGATATCTCAATGTTTCTAATAAAAAACCTGAGACCTTCCTATAGCAAGAGATGTGATATCCAAATCCTTCCCAGTCAAATCCTGAGACCATTCCTATAATGAGATGTGATATCCAACTCTTTCCCATTCCAACCTGAGACCCTTCCTATAGCATGAGAAGGGATATCCAACTCCTTCCCATTCCAATCCTGAGACCCTTCCTATACCATGAGATGTGATATCTCAATGCTGCTAATACCAAACCTGGGACCCGTCCTATAACATGAGATATGATATCCAAATCCTTCCCCTTCCAAACCTGAGACCCTTCCTTTAGCATGAGATGTGATATCCAAATCCTTCCCATTCCAATCCTCAAACCCTTCCTATAGCATGAGATGTGATATCTCAATGTTTCTAATAAAAAACTCGAGACCCTTCCTATAGCAAGAGATGTAATATCCAAATCCTTCCCATTCCAATCTTGAGACACTTCCTATAACATGAGATGTGATATCCAACTCCTTCCCATTCCAACCTGAGATCCTTCCTATAGCATGAGAAGGGATATCCAACTCCTTCCCAATCCAATCCTGAGACCCTTCCGATAGCAGAGATGTGATATCTCAATGCTTCTAATACGAAACCTGAGACCAGTCCTAAAACATGAGATGTGAGATACAAATCCTTCCCCTTCCAAACCTGAGACCTTTCCTTTAGCATGAGATGTGATATCCAACTCCTTCCCATTCCAAACCCGAGACCCTTCCTATAGCATGAGATTTTATATCTTAATGCTTCTAAAACCAAACCTGACAACCATCCTATAACATGTGAAATCCAAATCCTTCCCTTTCCAAACCTGAGACCCTTCCGATAGCATATGTGATATCTCAATGCTTCTAATACCAAACCTGAGACCCGTCCTAAAACATGAGATGTGAGATCCTAATCCTTCCCCTTCCAAACCTGAGACCTTTCCTATAGCTTGAGATGTGATATCAAACTCCTTCCCATTCCAATCCTGAGATAGCTTGAGATGTGATATCCAACTCCATCCCATTCCAATCCTGAGACCCTTCCGATAGCATGAGATATGATATCTCAATGCTTCTAATATCAAAACTGAGACCCTCCCTATAGTATGAGATGTGATATCTAAGTCCTTCCCATTCCTATCCTGAGACCCTTCCGATAGCAGAGATGTGATATCTCAATGCTTATACCAAACCTGATGACCCTTCCTATTGCATGAGATGTGATATCCAACTCCTTCCCATTTCAATCCTGAGTTCCTTCCTATAACATGAGAAGTGATATCCAACTCCTTCCCATTCCAATCCTGAGACTCTTCCTATAGCATGAGATGTGATATCCAAATCCTTCCCCTTCCAAACCTGAGACCCTTCCTTTAGCATGAGATGTGATATCCAAATCCTTCCCATTCCAATCCTGAAACCCTTCCTATAGCATGAGATGTGATATCTCAATGTTTCTAATAAAAAACCTGAGACCTTCCTATAGCAAGAGATGTGATATCCAAATCCTTCCCAGTCAAATCCTGAGACCATTCCTATAATGAGATGTGATATCCAACTCTTTCCCATTCCAACCTGAGACCCTTCCTATAGCATGAGAAGGGATATCCAACTCCTTCCCATTCCAATCCTGAGACCCTTCCTATACCATGAGATGTGATATCTCAATGCTGCTAATACCAAACCTGGGACCCGTCCTATAACATGAGATATGATATCCAAATCCTTCCCCTTCCAAACCTGAGACCCTTCCTTTAGCATGAGATGTGATATCCAAATCCTTCCCATTCCAATCCTCAAACCCTTCCTATAGCATGAGATGTGATATCTCAATGTTTCTAATAAAAAACTCGAGACCCTTCCTATAGCAAGAGATGTAATATCCAAATCCTTCCCATTCCAATCTTGAGACACTTCCTATAACATGAGATGTGATATCCAACTCCTTCCCATTCCAACCTGAGATCCTTCCTATAGCATGAGAAGGGATATCCAACTCCTTCCCAATCCAATCCTGAGACCCTTCCGATAGCAGAGATGTGATATCTCAATGCTTCTAATACGAAACCTGAGACCAGTCCTAAAACATGAGATGTGAGATACAAATCCTTCCCCTTCCAAACCTGAGACCTTTCCTTTAGCATGAGATGTGATATCCAACTCCTTCCCATTCCAAACCCGAGACCCTTCCTATAGCATGAGATTTTATATCTTAATGCTTCTAAAACCAAACCTGACAACCATCCTATAACATGTGAAATCCAAATCCTTCCCTTTCCAAACCTGAGACCCTTCCGATAGCATATGTGATATCTCAATGCTTCTAAAACCAAACATGAGAACCATCCTATAACATTAGATGTGAAATCCAGATCCTTCCGTTTCCAATCCTGAGACCGTTCCTATAGCTTGAGATGTGATATCAAACTTCTTCCCATTCCAATCCTGAGATAGCTTGAGATGTGATATCCAACTCCATCCCATTCCAATCCTGAGACCCTTCCGATAGCATGAGATGTGATATCTCAATGCTTCTAATATCAAAACTGAGACCCTCCCTATAGTATGAGATGTGATATCTAAGTCCTTCCCATTCCTATCCTGAGACCCTTCCGAGAGCAGAGATGTGATATCTCAATGCTTATACCAAACCTGATGACCCTTCCTATGGCATGAGATGTGATATCCAACTGCTTCCCATTCCAATCCTGAGACCCTTCCTATAACATGAGATGTGATATCCAACTCCTTCCCATTCCAATCCTGAGACTCTTCCTGTAGCATGAGATGTGATATCTCAATGCTTCTAATACCAAACATGGGACCAGTCATATAGCATGAGATATGATATCCAAATCCTTCCCCTTCCAAACCTGAGACCCTTCCTTTAGCATGAGATGTGATATCCAACTCCTTCCCATTCCAACCTGCGTTCCTTCCTATAGCATGAGAAGGGATATCCAACTCCTTCCCAATCCAATCCTGAGACCCTTCCAATAGCAGAGATGTGATATCTCAATGCTTATACCAAACCTGAGACCCTTCCTATAGCATGAGATGTGATATCCAACTCCTTCGCATTCCAATCCTGAGACCTTCATATAGCATGAGATGTGATATCTCAATGCTTCTAATACCAAACCTGAGATCCTTCCTATAACATGAGACGTGATATCCAACTCCTTCCCATTCCAAACCTTTGCTTCTATCAAACCTGAGACCCTTCCTTTAGCATGAGATGTGATATCCAACTCCTTCCCATTCCTATACTGAGACCCTTCCTATAACATGAGACGTGATATCCAACTCCTTCCCATTCCAAACCTTTGCTTCTATCAAACCTGAGACCCTTCCTTTAGCATGAGATGTGATATCCAACTCCTTCCCATTCCAATCCTGAGACTCTTCCTATAGCATGAGATGTGATAGCTCAATGCTTCGAAAACCAAACATGAGAACCATCCTATAACATGAGATGTGAAATCCAAATCATTCCCTTTCCAAACCTGAGACCCTTCCTATAGCTTCAGATGTGATATCAAACTCCTTCCCATTCAATGTGATATCCAACTCCTTCCCATTCCAATCCTGAGACCCTTCCTATACCTTGAGATGTGATATCTCAATGCTTCTAATACCAAACCTGAGACCCGTCCTAAAACATGAGATGTGAGATCCAAATCCTTCCCCTTCCAAACCTGAGACCTTTCCTTTAACATGAGATGTCATATCCAACTCCTTCCCATTCCAAACCTGAGGCCCTTCCTATAGCATGAGATGTTATATCTTAATGCTTCTAAAACCAAACCTGAGAACCATCCTATAACATGTGAAATCCAAATCCTTCCCTTTCTAAACCTGAGACCCTTCCGATAGCATGAGATGTGATATCTCAATGCTTCGAAAACCAAACATGAGAACCATCCTATAACATGAGATGTGAAATCCAGATCCTTCCCTTTCCAAACCTGAGACCCTTCCTATAGCTTGAGGTGTGATATCAAACTCCTTCCCATTCCAATCCTGAGATAGCTTGAGATGTGATATCCAACTCCTTCCGATTCCAATCCTGAGACCCTTCCTATATCATGAGATGTGATATCTCAATGCTTCTAATACCAAACCTGAGACCCGTCCTAAAACATGAGATGTGAGATCCTAATCCTTCCCCTTCCAAACCTGAGACCTTTCCTATAGCTTGAGATGTGATATCAAACTCCTTCCCATTCCAATCCTGAGATAGCTTGAGATGTGATATCCAACTCCATCCCATTCCAATCCTGAGACCCTTCCGATAGCATGAGATATGATATCTCAATGCTTCTAATATCAAAACTGAGACCCTCCCTATAGTATGAGATGTGATATCTAAGTCCTTCCCATTCCTATCCTGAGACCCTTCCGATAGCAGAGATGTGATATCTCAATGCTTATACCAAACCTGAGACCCTTCCTTTAGCATGAGATGTGATATCCAAATCCTTCCCATTCCGATCCTGAAACCCTTCCTATAGCATGAGATGTGATATCTCAATGTTTCTAATAAAAAACCTGAGACCTTCCTATAGCAAGAGATGTGATATCCAAATCCTTCCCAGTCAAATCCTGAGACCATTCCTATAATGAGATGTGATATCCAACTCTTTCCCATTCCAACCTGAGACCCTTCCTATAGCATGAGAAGGGATATCCAACTCCTTCCCATTCCAATCCTGAGACCCTTCCTATACCATGAGATGTGATATCTCAATGCTGCTAATACCAAACCTGGGACCCGTCCTATAACATGAGATATGATATCCAAATCCTTCCCCTTCCAAACCTGAGACCCTTCCTTTAGCATGAGATGTGATATCCAAATCCTTCCCATTCCAATCCCCAAACCCTTCCTATAGCATGAGATGTGATATCTCAATGTTTCTAATAAAAAACTCGAGACCCTTCCTATAGCAAGAGATGTAATATCCAAATCCTTCCCATTCCAATCTTGAGACACTTCCTATAACATGAGATGTGATATCCAACTCCTTCCCATTCCAACCTGAGATCCTTCCTATAGCATGAGAAGGGATATCCAACTCCTTCCCAATCCAATCCTGAGACCCTTCCGATAGCAGAGATGTGATATCTCAATGCTTCTAATACGAAACCTGAGACCCGTCCTAAAACATGAGATGTGAGATACAAATCCTTCCCCTTCCAAACCTGAGACCTTTCCTTTAGCATGAGATGTGATATCCAACTCCTTCCCATTCCAAACCCGAGACCCTTCCTATAGCATGAGATTTTATATCTTAATGCTTCTAAGACCAAACCTGACAACCATCCTATAACATGTGAAATCCAAATCCTTCCCTTTCCAAACCTGAGACCCTTCCGATAGCATATGTGATATCTCAATGCTTCTAAAACCAAACATGAGAACCATCCTATAACATTAGATGTGAAATCCAGATCCTTCCGTTTCCAATCCTGAGACCGTTCCTATAGCTTGAGATGTGATATCAAACTTCTTCCCATTCCAATCCTGAGATAGCTTGAGATGTGATATCCAACTCCATCCCATTCCAATCCTGAGACCCTTCCGATAGCATGAGATGTGATATCTCAATGCTTCTAATATCAAAACTGAGACCCTCCCTATAGTATGAGATGTGATATCTAAGTCCTTCCCATTCCTATCCTGAGACCCTTCCGAGAGCAGAGATGTGATATCTCAATGCTTATACCAAACCTGATGACCCTTCCTATGGCATGAGATGTGATATCAAACTGCTTCCCATTCCAATCCTGAGACCCTTCCTATAACATGAGATGTGATATCCAACTCCTTCCCATTCCAATCCTGAGACTCTTCCTGTAGCATGAGATGTGATATCTCAATGCTTCTAATACCAAACATGGGACCAGTCATATAGCATGAGATATGATATCCAAATCCTTCCCCTTCCAAACCTGAGACCCTTCCTTTAGCATGAGATGTGATATCCAACTCCTTCCCATTCCAACCTGCGATCCTTCCTATAGCATGAGAAGGGATATCCAACTCCTTCCCAATCCAATCCTGAGACCCTTCCAATAGCAGAGATGTGATATCTCAATGCTTATACCAAACCTGAGACCCTTCCTATGGCATGAGATGTGATATCCAACTCCTTCCCATTCCAATCCTGAGACCCTTCCTATAGCATGAGATGTGATATCTCAATGCGTCTATTAAACCTGAGACTCTTCCTTTAGCATGAGATATGATATCCAAATCCTTCACATTCCAATCCTGAGACCCTTCCTATAGCATATGTGATATCTCAATGCTTCTAAAACCAAACATGAGAACCATCCTATAACATGAGATGTGAAATCCAAATCCTTCCCTTCCCAAATCTGAGACCCTTCTTATAGCTTGAGATGTGATATCTCAATGCTTCTAATACCAAACCTGAGACCCGTCCTAAAACATGAGATGTGAGATCCAAATCCTTCCCCTTCCAAACCTGTCACCTTTCCTTTAGCATGAGATGTGATATCCAACTCCTTCCCATTCCAATCCTGAGACCCTTCTGATAGCATGAGATGTGATATCTCAATGCTTCTAATATCAAACCTGAGAACCTCCCTATAGCATGAGATGTGATATCCAACTCCTTCCAATTCCAATACTGAGACCCTTCCAATAGCATATGTGATATCTCAATGCTTCTAATATCAAAACTGAGACCCTCCCTATAGCATGAGATGTGATATCCAACTCCTTCCCATTCCAATCCTGAGACTATTCCTATAACATGAGATGTGATATCTCTATGCTTCTAATAGCAAACCTGAGGCCCTTCCCGTAGTATATGTGATATCCAACTCCTTCCCATTCCAAACCTGTGACCCTTCCTGTAGCATGAAATGTGATATCTCAATGCTTCTAATATCAAAACTGAGACCCTCCCTATAGTATGAGATGTGATATCTAAGTCCTTCCCATTCCTATCCTGAGACCCTTCCGAGAGCAGAGATGTGATATCTCAATGCTTATACCAAACCTGATGACCCTTCCTATGGCATGAGATGTGATATCCAACTGCTTCCCATTCCAATCCTGAGACCCTTCCTATAACATGAGATGTGATATCCAACTCCTTCCCATTCCAATCCTGAGACTCTTCCTGTAGCATGAGATGTGATATCTCAATGCTTCTAATACCAAACATGGGACCAGTCATATAGCATGAGATATGATATCCAAATCCTTCCCCTTCCAAACCTGAGACCCTTCCTTTAGCATGAGATGTGATATCCAACTCCTTCCCATTCCAACCTGCGATCCTTCCTATAGCATGAGAAGGGATATCCAACTCCTTCCCAATCCAATCCTGAGACCCTTCCAATAGCAGAGATGTGATATCTCAATGCTTATACCAAACCTGAGACCCTTCCTATGGCATGAGATGTGATATCCAACTCCTTCCCATTCCAATCCTGAGACCCTTCCTATAGCATGAGATGTGATATCTCAATGCGTCTATTAAACCTGAGACTCTTCCTTTAGCATGAGATATGATATCCAAATCCTTCACATTCCAATCCTGAGACCCTTCCTATAGCATATGTGATATCTCAATGCTTCTAAAACCAAACATGAGAACCATCCTATAACATGAGATGTGAAATCCAAATCCTTCCCTTCCCAAATCTGAGACCCTTCTTATAGCTTGAGATGTGATATCTCAATGCTTCTAATACCAAACCTGAGACCCGTCCTAAAACATGAGATGTGAGATCCAAATCCTTCCCCTTCCAAACCTGTCACCTTTCCTTTAGCATGAGATGTGATATCCAACTCCTTCCCATTCCAATCCTGAGACCCTTCTGATAGCATGAGATGTGATATCTCAATGCTTCTAATATCAAACCTGAGAACCTCCCTATAGCATGAGATGTGATATCCAACTCCTTCCAATTCCAATACTGAGACCCTTCCAATAGCATATGTGATATCTCAATGCTTCTAATATCAAAACTGAGACCCTCCCTATAGCATGAGATGTGATATCCAACTCCTTCCCATTCCAATCCTGAGACTATTCCTATAACATGAGATGTGATATCTCTATGCTTCTAATAGCAAACCTGAGGCCCTTCCCGTAGTATATGTGATATCCAACTCCTTCCCATTCCAAACCTGTGACCCTTCCTGTAGCATGAAATGTGATTTCTCACCCCTTCCAATACCAAACCCGAGACCATTCCCACAGCCTGAGATTTGTAATCTCATTTCTTCCAATACCAAACCCGAGACCCTTCCGATAGGATGAGATTTACTATCTCACTCCTTAAAATAGCAAACTCGAGTCCCTTCCTAAAGGATGTGATTTGATTTCTCAGTGCTTCTTATGCCAAACCTGAGACCCTCCGTATAACAAGAGATATATCCAACTCCTTCCCATTCCAATACTAAGACTCTTCCGATAGCATGAGATGTGATATCTCAATGCTTCTAATACCAAACCTGAGACCCGTCCTAAAACATGAGATGTGAGATCCTAATCCTTCCCCTTCCAAACCTGAGACCATTCCTATAGCTTGAGATGTGATATCAAACTCCTTCCCATTCCAATCCTGAGATAGCTTGAGATGTGATATCCAACTCCATCCCATTCCAATCCTGAGACTCTTCTGATAGCATGAGATATGATATCTCAATGCTTCTAATATCAAAACTGAGACCCTCCCTATAGTATGAGATGTGATATCTAAGTCCTTCCCATTCCTATCCTGAGACCCTTCCGATAGCAGAGATGTGATATCTCAATGCTTATACCAAACCTGATGACCCTTCCTATGGCATGAGATGTGATATCCAACTCCTTCCCATTCCAAACCTGAGACCCTTCCGATAGCATGAGATGAGATATCTCAATGCTTCTAAAACCAAACATGAGAACCATCCTATAACATGAGATGTGAAATCCAAATCCTTCCCTTCCCAAACCTGAGAGCCTCCCTATAGCATGAGATGTGATATCCAAGTCCTTCCCATTCCAATCCTGAGACCCTTCCTATAGCATGAGAAGTGATATCTCAATGCTTATACCAAACCTGAGACCCTTCCTATAGCATGAGATGTGATATCCAACTCCTTCCCATTCCAATCCTGAGACCCTTCCTATAGCATGAGATGTGATATCTCAATGCTTCTACCAAAACTGAGACCCTTCCTTTAGCATCAGATGTGATATCCAACTCCTTCCCATTCCAATCCTGAGACCCTTCCTATAGCATGAGATGTGATATCTCAATGCTTCTAATACCAAACTTGAGATCCTTCCTATAACATGAGATGCGATATCCAACTCCTTCCCATTCCAATCCTGAGACCCTTCCTATAGCATGAGATGTGATATCTCAATGCTTCTAAAACCAAACCTGAGATCCTTCCTATAACATGAGATGTGATATCCAAATCCTTCCCCTTCCAAACCTGAGACCCTCCCTTTAGCATGAGATGTGATATCCAACTCCTTCCCATTCCAATCCTGAGACCCTTCCTATAGCATGAGATGTGATATCTCAATGCTTCTACCAAAACTGACACCCTTCCTTTAGCATCAGATGTGATATCCAACTCCTTCCCATTCCAATCCTGAGACCCTTCCTATAGCATGAGATGGGATATCCAACTCCTTCCAAATCCAATCCTCATACCCTTCCATGAGATGTGATATCCCAATGCTTCTACAAAACCTGAGACCCATACCATGGCATAAGATGTGATATCAAACTCCCGTCCTATACCATGAGACTTGATATCTCAATGCTTCTAATACCAAACCTGAGACCGGTCCAATAACATGAGATGTGATATCCAAATCCTTCCCCTTCCAAACCTTAGACCCTTCCTTTACCATGAGATGTGATATCCAAGTCCTTCCCATGCCATTCCTGAGACCCTTCCTATAGCCTGAGATGTGATATCTCAATGATTCTAATACCAAACCTGAGACCCTTCCAATAACATGAGATGTGATATCCAAGTCCTTCCCATTCCAATCCTGAAACCCTTCCTAAAGCATGAGATGTGATATCTCAATGCTTCTAATACCAAACCTGAGACCTTTCCTATAACATGAATTGTAATATCCAAGTCCTTCCCATTCCAATCCTGAGACCCTTCCGATAGCAGAGATGTGATATCTCAATGCTTATACCAAACCTGAGACCCTTCCTATAACATGAGATGTGATATCCAAATCCTTCCCCTTCCAAACCTTAGACCCTCCCTTTAGCATGAGATGTGATATCCAACTCCTTCCCATTCCAATCCTGAGACCCTTCTGATAGCATGAGATGTGACATCTCAATGCCTCTAATACCAAACCTGAGATCCTACCTCTAACATGAAATGTGATATCCAACTCCTTCCCCTTCCAACCCTGAGAGCCTTCCTATAGAATGAGATGTTATATCCAAGTCCTTCCCATTCCAATCCTGAGACCCTTCCTATAACATGAGATGTGATATCCAACTCCTTCCCATTCCAACCTTAGACCCTTCCTATAGCATGAGATGGGATATCCAACTCCTTCCAAATCCAATCCTGATACCCTTCCGATAGCATGAGATGTGATATCCCAATGCCTCTACAAAACCTCAGACCCATACCATGGCATGAGATGTGATAACAAACTCCTTCCCATTCCAATCATGAGACGCTTCCTATAGCTTGAGATGTGATATCCAACTCCTTCCCATTCCAATTCTGAGACCCGTCCTATACCATGAGACTTGATATTTCAATGCTTCTAATACCAAACCTGAGACCGGTCCTATAACATGAGATGTGATATCCAAATCCTTCCCCTTCCAAACCTGAGACCCTTCCTATAGCAGAGATGTGATATCTCAATGCTTATACCAAACCTGTGACCCTTCCTATGGCATGAGATGTCATATACAACTCCTTCCCATTCCAATCCTGAGACCCTTCCTATAGCATGTGATGGGATATCTCAATGCATATACCAAACCTGAGACCCTTCCTATAGCATGAGATGTGATATCCAACTCCTTCCCATTCCAATCCTGAGACCCTTCATATAGCATGAGATGTGATATCTCAATGCTTCTAATACCAAACCTGAGATCCTTCCTATAACATGAGACGTGATATCCAACTCCTTCCCATTCCAAACCTTTGCTTCTATCAAACCTGAGACCCTTCCTTTAGCATGAGATGTGATATCCAACTCCTTCCCATTCCTATACTGAGACCCTTCCTATAACATGAGACGTGATATCCAACTCCTTCCCATTCCAAACCTTTGCTTCTATCAAACCTGAGAGCCTTCCTTTAGCATGAGATGTGATATCCAACTCCTTCCCATTCCAATCCTGAGACTCTTCCTATAGCATGAGATGTGATAGCTCAATGCTTCTAAAACCAAACATGAGAACCATCCTATAACATGAGATGTGAAATCCAAATCATTCCCTTTCCAAACCTGAGACCCTTCCTATAGCTTCAGATGTGATATCAAACTCCTTCCCATTCAATGTGATATCCAACTCCTTCCCATTCCAATCCTGAGACCCTTCCTATACCTTGAGATGTGATATCTCAATGCTTCTAATACCAAACCTGAGACCCGTCCTAAAACATGAGATGTGAGATCCAAATCCTTCCCCTTCCAAACCTGAGACCTTTCCTTTAACATGAGATGTCATATCCAACTCCTTCCCATTCCAAACCTGAGGCCCTTCCTATAGCATGAGATGTTATATCTTAATGCTTCTAAAACCAAACCTGAGAACCATCCTATAACATGAGATGTGAAATCCAGATCCTTCCCTTTCCAAACCTGAGACCCTTCCTATAGCTTGAGGTGTGATATCAAACTCCTTCCCATTCCAATCCTGAGATAGCTTGAGATGTGATATCCAACTCCTTCCGATTCCAATCCTGAGACCCTTCCTATATCATGAGATGTGATATCTCAATGCTTCTAATACCAAACCTGAGACCCGTCCTAAAACATGAGATGTGAGATCCTAATCCTTCCCCTTCCAAACCTGAGACCTTTCCTATAGCTTGAGTTGTGATATCAAACTCCTTCCCATTCCAATCCTGAGATAGCTTGAGATGTGATATCCAACTCCATCCCATTCCAATCCTGAGACCCTTCCGATAGCATGAGATATGATATCTCAATGCTTCTAATATCAAAACTGAGACCCTCCCTATAGTATGAGATGTGATATCTAAGTCCTTCCCATTCCTATCCTGAGACCCTTCCGATAGCAGAGATGTGATATCTCAATGCTTATACCAAACCTGATGACCCTTCCTATTGCATGAGATGTGATATCCAACTCCTTCCCATTTCAATCCTGAGTTCCTTCCTATAACATGAGAAGTGATATCCAACTCCTTCCCATTCCAATCCTGAGACTCTTCCTATAGCATGAGATGTGATATCCAAATCCTTCCCATTCCAATCCTGAAACCCTTCCTATAGCATGAGATGTGATATCTCAATGTTTCTAATAAAAAACCTGAGACCTTCCTATAGCAAGAGATGTGATATCCAAATCCTTCCCAGTCAAATCCTGAGACCATTCCTATAATGAGATGTGATATCCAACTCTTTCCCATTCCAACCTGAGACCCTTCCTATAGCATGAGAAGGGATATCCACCTCCTTCCCATTCGAATCCTGAGACCCTTCCTATACCATGAGATGTGATATCTCAATGCTGCTAATACCAAACCTGGGACCCGTCCTATAACATGAGATATGATATCCAAATCCTTCCCAATCCAATCCTGAGACCCTTCCGATAGCAGAGATGTGATATCTCAATGCTTCTAATACGAAACCTGAGACCCGTCCTACAACATGAGATGTGAGATACAAATCCTTCCCCTTCCAAACCTGAGACCTTTCCTTTAGCATGAGATGTGATATCCAACTCCTTCCCATTCCAAACCCGAGACCCTTCCTATAGCATGAGATTTTATATCTTAATGCTTCTAAAATCAAACCTGACAACCATCCTATAACATGTGAAATCCAAATCCTTCCCTTTCCAATCCTGAGACCCTTCCGATAGCATATGTGATATCTCAATGCTTCTAAAACCAAACATGAGAACCATCCTATAACATTAGATGTGAAATCCAGATCCTTCCATTTCCAATCCTGAGACCGTTCCTATAGCTTGAGATGTGATATCAAACTTCTTCCCATTCCAATCCTGAGATAGCTTGAGATGTGATATCCAACTCCATCCCATTCCAATCCTGAGACCCTTCCGATAGCATGAGATGTGATATCTCAATGCTTCTAATATCAAAACTGAGACCCTCCCTATAGTATGAGATGTGATATCTAAGTCCTTCCCATTCCTATCCTGAGACCCTTCCGAGAGCAGAGATCCATTCCTATCCTGAGACCCTTCCGAGAGCAGAGATGTGATATCTCAATGCTTATACCAAACCTGATGACCCTTCCTATGGCATGAGATGTGATATCCAACTGCTTCCCATTCCAATCCTGAGACCCTTCCTATAACATGAGATGTGATATCCAACTCCTTCCCATTCCAATCCTGAGACTCTTCCTGTAGCATGAGATGTGATATCTCAATGCTTCTAATACCAAACATGGGACCAGTCATATAGCATGAGATATGATATCCAAATCCTTCCCCTTCCAAACCTGAGACCCTTCCTTTAGCATGAGATGTGATATCCAACTCCTTCCCATTCCAACCTGCGATCCTTCCTATAGCATGAGAAGGGATATCCAACTCCTTCCCAATCCAATCCTGAGACCCTTCCAATAGCAGAGATGTGATATCTCAATGCTTATACCAAACCTGAGACCCTTCCTATGGCATGAGATGTGATATCCAACTCCTTCCCATTCCAATCCTGAGACCCTTCCTATAGCATGAGATGTGATATCTCAATGCGTCTATTAAACCTGAGACTCTTCCTTTAGCATGAGATTTGATATCCAAATCCTTCACATTCCAATCCTGAGACCCTTCCTATAGCATATGTGATATCTCAATGCTTCTAAAACCAAACATGAGAACCATCCTATAACATGAGATGTGATATCCAAATCCTTCCCCTTCCAAACCTTAGACCCTCCCTTTAGCATGAGATGTGATATCCAACTCCTTCCCATTCCAATCCTGAGACCCTTCTTATAGCATGCGATGTGATATCTCAATGCCTCTAATACCAAACCTGAGATCCTACCTCTAACATGAAATGTGATATCCAACTCCTTCCCCTTCCAACCCTGAGAGCCTTCCTATAGAATGAGATGTTATATCCAAGTCCTTCCCATTCCAATCCTGAGACCCTTCCTATAACATGAGATGTGATATCCAACTCCTTCCCATTCCAACCTTAGACCCTTCCTATAGCATGAGATGGGATATCCAACTCCTTCCAAATCCAATCCTGATACCCTTCCGATAGCATGAGATGTGATATCCCAATGCCTCTACAAAACCTGAGACCCATACCATGGCATGAGATGTGATTTCAAACTCCTTCCCATTCAAATCCTGAGACCCTTCCTATAGCTTGAGATGTGATATCCAACTCCTTCCCATTCCAATTCTGAGACCCGTCCTATACCATGAGACTTGATATTTCAATGCTTCTAATACCAAACCTGAGACCGGTCCTATAACATGAGATGTGATATCCAAATCCTTCCCCTTCCAAACCTTAGACCCTTCCTATAGCAGAGATGTGATATCTCAATGCTTATACCAAACCTGTGACCCTTCCTATGGCATGAGATGTCATATACAACTCCTTCTGATTCCAATCCTGAGACGCTTCCTATAGCATGAGATGGGATATCTCAATGCTTATACCAAACCTGAGACCCTTCCTATAGCATGGTATGTGATATCCAACTCCTTCCCATTCCAATCCTGAGACCCTTCATATAGCATGAGATGTGATATCTCAATGCTTCTAATACCAAACCTGAGATCCTTCCTATAACATGAGGTGTGATATCAAACTCCTTCCCATTCCAAACCTTTGCTTCTATCAAACCTGAGACCCTTCCTTTAGCATGAGATGTGATATCCAACTCCTTCCCATTCCAATCCTGAGACCCTTCCTATAACATGAGACGTGATATCCAACTCCTTCCCATTCCAAACCTTTGCTTCTACCAAAACTGAGACCCTTCCTTTAGCATCAGATGTGATATCTAACTCCTTCCCATTCCAATCCTGAGACCCTTCCTATAGCATGAGATGTGACATCTCAATGCTTCTAATACCAAACCTGAGAGCCTTCCTACAGCATGAGATGTGATATCCAAGTCCTTCCCATTCCAATCCTGAGATCCTTCCTATAACATGAGATGTGATATCCAACTCCTTCCCATTCCAACCTGAGACCCTTCCTATAGCATGAGATGGGATATCCAACTCCTTCCAAATCCAATCCTGATACCTTTCCATGAGATGTGATATCCCAATGCTTCTACAAAACCTGAGACCCATACCATGGCATGAGATGTGATATCAAACTCCCGTCCTATACCATGAGACTTGATATCTCAATGCTTCTAATACCAAACCTGAGACCGGTCCAATAACATGAGATGTGATATCCAAATCCTTCCCCTTCCAAACCTTAGACCCTTCCTTTATCATGAGATGTGATATCCAAGTCCTTCCCATGCCATTCCTGAGACCCTTCCTGTAGCATGAGATGTGATATCCAACTCCTTCCCATCCCAATCCTGAGACACTTCCGATTGCAGAGATGTGATATCTCAATGCTTATACCAAACCTGAGACTCTTCCTATAACATGAGATGTGATATCCAACTCCTTCCCGTTCCAAACCTGAGACCCTTCCTATAGCATGAGATGTGATATCCAACTCCTTCCGATTCCAATCCTGATACCCTTCCGATAGCATGAGATGTGATATCTCAATGCTTCTAATACCAAACCTGAGATCCTTCCTATAACATGTGATGTGATATCCAAATCCTTCCCCTTCCAAACCTGAGTCCCTCCCTTTAGCATGAGATGTGCTATCCAACTCCTTCCCGTTCCAAACCTGAGACCCTTCCTATAGCATGAGACGTGATATCCAACTCCTTCCGATTCCAATCCTGAGACCCTTCCGATAGCATGAGATGTGATATCTCAATGCTTCTAATACCAAACCTGAGACCCTTCCAATAACATGAGATGTGATATCCAAGTCCTTCCCATTCCAATCCTGAAACCCTTCCTATAGCATGAGATGTGATATCGCAAATCTTCTAATACCAAACCTGAGACCTTTCCTATAACATGAATTGTAATATCCAAGTCCTTCCCATTCCAATCCTGAGACCCTTCCGATAGCAGAAATGTGATATCTCAATGCTTATACCAAACCTGAGACCCTTCCGATAGCAGGAGATGTGATATCTCAATGCTTCTAATACCAAACCTGAGATCCTTCCTATAACATGAGATGTGATATCCAAATCCTTCCCCTTCCAAACCTTAGACCCTCCCTTTAGCATGTGATGTGATATCCAACTTCTTCCCATTCCAATCCTGAGACCCTTCTGATAGCATGAGATGTGACATCTCAATGCCTCTAATACCAAACCTGAGATCCTACCTCTAACATGAAATGTGATATCCAACTCCTTCCCCTTCCAACCCTGAGAGCCTTCCTATAGCTTGAGATGTGATATCCAACTCCTTCCCATTCCAATTCTGAGACCCGTCCTACACCATGAGACTTGATATCTCAATGCTTCTACCAAACCTGAGACCCTTCCTATAGCATGAGATGTGATATCCAACTCCTTCCCATTCCAATCCTGAGACCCTTCCTATAGCATGAGATGTGATATCTCAATGCTTCTTCCAAAACTGAGGCCCTTCCTTTAGCATCAGATGTGATATCCAACTCCTTCCCATTCCAATCCTGAGACCCTTCCTATAGCATGTGATGTGATATCTCAATGCTTCTAATACCAAACCTGAGATCCTTCCTATAACATGAGATGCGATATCCAACTCCTTCCCATTCCAATCCTGAGACCCTTCCTATAGCATGAGATGTGATATCTCAATGCTTCTAATACCAAACCTGAGATCCTTCCTATAACATGAGATGTGATATCCAAATCCTTCCCCTTCCAAACCTGAGACCCTCCCTTTAGCATGAGATGTGATATCCAACTCCTTCAAATTCCAATCCTGAGACCCTTCCTATAGCATGAGATGTGATATCTCAATGCTTCTACCAAAACTGAGACCCTTCCTTTAGCATGAGATGTGATATCCAACTCCTTCCCATTCAAATCCTGATACCCTTCCTATAGCATGAGATGTGATATCTCAATGCTTCTTCCAAAACTGAGGCCCTTCCTTTAGCATCAGATGTGATATCCAACTCCTTCCCATTCCAATCCTGAGACCCTTCCTATAGCATGTGATGTGATATCTCAATGCTTCTAATACCAAACCTGAGATCCTTCCTATAACATGAGATGCGATATCCAACTCCTTCCCATTCCAATCCTGATACCCTTCCGATAGCATGAGATGTGATATCTCAATGCTTCTAATACCAAACCTGAGATCCTTCCTATAACATGTGATGTGATATCCAAATCCTTCCCCTTCCAAACCTGAGTCCCTCCCTTTAGCATGAGATGTGCTATCCAACTCCTTCCCGTTCCAAACCTGAGACCCTTCCTATAGCATGAGACGTGATATCCAACTCCTTCCGATTCCAATCCTGAGACCCTTCCGATAGCATGAGATGTGATATCTCAATGCTTCTAATACCAAACCTGAGACCCTTCCAATAACATGAGATGTGATATCCAAGTCCTTCCCATTCCAATCCTGAAACCCTTCCTATAGCATGAGATGTGATATCGCAAATCTTCTAATACCAAACCTGAGACCTTTCCTATAACATGAATTGTAATATCCAAGTCCTTCCCATTCCAATCCTGAGATGTTTCCGATAGCAGAAATGTGATATCTCAATGCTTATACCAAACCTGAGACCCTTCCGATAGCAGGAGATGTGATATCTCAATGCTTCTAATTCCAAACCTGAGATCCTTCCTATAACATGAGATGTGATATCCAAATCCTTCCCCTTCCAAACCTTAGACCCTCCCTTTAGCATGAGATGTGATATCCAACTTCTTCCCATTCCAATCCTGAGACCCTTCTGATAGCATGAGATGTGACATCTCAATGCCTCTAATACCAAACCTGAGATCCTACCTCTAACATGAAATCTGATATCCAACTCCTTCCCCTTCCAACCCTGAGAGCCTTCCTATAGCTTGAGATGTGATATCCAACTCCTTCCCATTCCAATTCTGAGACCCGTCCTACACCATGAGACTTGATATCTCAATGCTTCTACCAAACCTGAGACCCTTCCTATAGCATGAGATGTGATATCCAACTCCTTCCCATTCCAATCCTGAGACCCTTCCTATAGCATGAGATGTGATATCTCAATGCTTCTTCCAAAACTGAGGCCCTTCCTTTAGCATCAGATGTGATATCCAACTCCTTCCCATTCCAATCCTGAGACCCTTCCTATAGCATGTGATGTGATATCTCAATGCTTCTAATACCAAACCTGAGATCCTTCCTATAACATGAGATGCGATATCCAACTCCTTCCCATTCCAATCCTGAGACCCTTCCTATAGCATGAGATGTGATATCTCAATGCTTCTAATACCAAACCTGAGATCCTTCCTATAACATGAGATGTGATATCCAAATCCTTCCCCTTCCAAACCTGAGACCCTCCCTTTAGCATGAGATGTGATATCCAACTCCTTCAAATTCCAATCCTGAGACCCTTCCTATAGCATGAGATGTGATATCTCAATGCTTCTACCAAAACTGAGACCCTTCCTTTAGCATGAGATGTGATATCCAACTCCTTCCCATTCAAATCCTGATACCCTTCCTATAGCATGAGATGTGATATCTCAATGCTTCTAATACCAAACCTGAGAGCCTTCCTATAGCATGAGATGGGATATCCAACCCCTTCCAAATCCAATCCTGATACCCTTCCATGAGATGTGATATCCCAATGCTTCTACAAAACCTGAGACCCATACCATGGCATGAGATGTGATATCAAACTCCCCTCCTATACCTTGAGACTTGATATCTCAATGCTTCTAATACCAAACCAGGGACCGGTCCAATAACATGAGATGTGATATCCAACTCCTTCCCATTCCAATCCTGATGCACTTCTGATACCATGAGATGTGATATCTCAATGCCTCTAATACCAAACCTGAGATCCTACCTCTAACATGAAATGTGATAGCCCACTCCTTCCCTTTCCAAACCTGAGAGCCTTCCAACAGCATGAGATGTGATTTCCAAGTCCTTCCCATTCCAATCCTGAGACCCTTCCTATAACATGAGATGTGATATCCAACTCCTTCCCATTACAACCTTAGACCCTTCCTATAGCATGAGATGGGATATCCAACTCCTTCCAAATTCAATCCTGATACCCTTCCGATAGCATGAGATGTGATATCCCAATGCCTCTACAAAACCTGAGACCCATACCATGGCATGAGATGTGATATCAAACTCCTTCCCATTCCAATCCTGAGACCCTTCCTATAGCTTGAGATGTGATATCCAACTCCTTCCCATTCCAATTCTGAGACCCGTCCTATACCATGAGACTTCATATCTCAATGCTTCTACCAAACCTGAGACCCTTCCTATAGCATGAGATGTGATATCAAACTCCTTCCCATTCCAATCCTGAGACCCTTCCTATAGCATGAGATGTGATATCTCAATGCTTCTACCAAAACTGAGGCCCTTCCTTTAGCATCAGATGTGATATCCAACTCCTTCCCAATCCAATCCTGAGACCCTTCCTATAGCATGTGATGTGATATCTCAAAGCTTCTAATACCAAACCTGAGATCCTTCCTATAACATGAGATGCGATATCCAACTCCTTCCCATTCCAATCCTGAGACCCTTCCTATAGCATGAGATGTGATATCTCAATGCTTCTAATACCAAACCTGAGATCCTTCCTATAACATGAGATGTGATATCCAAATCCTTCCCCTTCCAAACCTGAGACCCTCCCTTTAGCATGAGATGTGATATCCAACTCCTTCCCATTCCAATCCTGAGACCCTTCCTATAGCATGAGATGTGATATCTCAATGCTTCTACCAAAACTGAGACCCTTCCTTTAGCATCAGATGTGATATCCAACTCCTTCCCATTCAAATCCTGACACCCTTCCTATAGCATGAGATGTGACATCTCAATGCTTCTAATACCAAACCTGAGATCCTTCCTATAACATGAGATGCGATATCCAACTCCTTCCCATTCCAATCCTGAGACCCTTCCTATAGTATGAGATGTGATATCTCAATGCTTCTAATACCAAACCTGAGAGCCTTCCTACAGCATGAGATGTGATATCCAAGTCCTTCCCATTCCAATCCTGAGATCCTTCCTATAACATGAGATGTGATATCCAACTCCTTCCCATTCCAACCTGAGACCCTTCCTATAGCATGAGATGGGATGTACAACTCCTTCCAAATCCAATCCTGATACCCTTCCATGAGATGTGATATCCCAATGCTTCTACAAAACCTGAGACCCATACCATGGCATGAGATGTGATATCAAACTCCCGTCCTATACCATGAGACTTGATATCTCAATGATTCTAATACCAAACCTGAGACCGGTCCAATAACATGAGATGTGATATCCAAATCCTTCCCCTTCCAAACCTTAGACCCTTCCTTTATCATGAGATGTGATATCTCAATGCTTCTAATACCAAACCTGAGACCCTTCCTATAACATGAGATGTGATATCCAAGTCCTTCCCATTCCAATCCTGAAACCCTTCCTATAGCATGAGCTGTGATATCTCAATGCTTCTAATATCAAACCTGAGACCTTTCCTATAACATTAATTGTAATATCCAAGTCCTTCCCATTCCAATCCTGAGACCCTTCCGATAGCAGAGATGTGATATCTCAATGCTTATACCAAACCTGAGACCCTTCCGATAGCATGAGATGTGATATCTCAATGCTTCTAATACCAAACCTGAGATCCTTCCTATAACATGAGATGTGATATCCAAATCCTTCCCCTTCCAAACATTAGACCCTCCCTTTAGCATGAGATGTGATATCCAACTCCTTCCCATTCCAATCCTGAGACCCTTCTGATAGCATGAGATGTGATATCTCAATGCCTCTAATACCAAACCTGAGATCCTACCTCTAACATGAAATGTGATATCCAACTCCTTCCCCTTCCAACCCTGAGAGCCTTCCTATAGAATGAGATGTTATATCCAAGTCCTTCCCATTCCAATCCTGAGACCCTTCCTATAACATGAGATGTGATATCCAACTCCTTCCCATTACAACCTTAGACCCTTCCTATAGCATGAGATGGGATATCCAACTCCTTCCAAATCCAATCCTGATACCCTTCCGATAGCATGAGATGTGATATCCCAATGCCTCTACAAAACCTGAGACCCATACCATGGCATGAGATGTGATATCAAACTCCTTCCCATTCCAATCCTGAGACCCTTCCTATAGCTTGAGATGTGATATCCAACTCCTTCCCATTCCAATTCTGAGACCCGTCCTATACCATGAGACTTCATATCTCAATGCTTCTACCAAACCTGAGACCCTTCCTATAGCATGAGATATGATATCTCAATGCTTCTACCAAAACTGAGGCCCTTCCTTTAGCATCAGATGTGATATCCAACTCCTTCCCATTCCAATCCTGAGACCCTTCCTATAGCATGTGATGTGATATCTCAATGCTTCTAATACCAAACCTGAGATCCTTCCTATAACATGAGATGCGATATCCAACTCCTTCCCATTCCAATCCTGAGACCCTTCCTATAGCATGAGATGTGATATCTCAATGCTTCTAATACCAAACCTGAGATCCTTCCTATAACATGAGATGTGATATCCAAATCCTTCCCCTTCCAAACCTGAGACCCTCCCTTCAGCATGAGATGTGATATCCAACTCCTTCAAATTCCAATCCTGAGACCCTTCCTATAGCATGAGATGTGATATCTCAATGCTGCTACCAAAACTGAGACCCTTCCTTTAGCATCAGATGTGATATCCAACTCCTTCCCATTCAAATCCTGAGACCCTTCCTATAGCATGAGATGTGACATCTCAATGCTTCTAATACCAAACCTGAGATCCTTCCTATAACATGAAATGCGATATCCAACTCCTTCCCATTCCAATCCTGAGACCCTTCCTATAGCATGAGATGTGATATCTCAATGCTTCTAATACCAAACCTGAGAGCCTTCCTACAGCATGAGATGTGATATCCAAGTCCTTCCCATTTCAATCCTGAGATCCTTCCTATAACATGAGATGTGATATCCAACTCCTTCCCATTCCAAACTGAGACCCTTCCTATAGCATGAGATGGGATATCCAACTCCTTCCAAATCCAATCCTGATACCTTTCCATGAGATGTGATATCCCAATGCTTCTACAAAACCTGAGACCCATACCATGGCATGAGATGTGATATCAAACTCCCGTCCTATACCATGAGACTTGATATCTCAATGCTTCTAATACCAAACCTGAGACCGGTCCAATAACATGAGATGTGATATCCAAGTCCTTCCCATGCCATTCCTGAGACCCTTCCTATAACATGAGATGTGATATCCAACTCCTTCCCATCCCAATCCTGAGACACTTGTGATTGCAGAGATGTGATATCTCAATGCTTATACCAAACCTGAGACTCTTCCTATAACATGAGATGTGATATCCAACTCCTTCCCGTTCCAAACCTGAGACCCTTCCTATAGCATGAGATGTGATATCCAACTCCTTCCGATTCCAATCCTGAGACCCTTCCGATAGCATGAGATGTGATATCTCAATGCTTCTAATACCAAACCTGAGATCCTTCCTATAACATGTGATGTGATATCCAAATCCTTCCCCTTCCAAACCTGAGACCCTCCCTTTAGCATGAGATGTGCTATCCAACTCCTTCCCGTTCCAAACCTGAGACCCTGCCTATAGCATGAGATGTGATATCCAACTCCTTCCGATTCCAATCCTGAGATCCTTCCGATAGCATGAGATGTGATATCTCAATGCTTCTAATACCAAACCTGAGACCCTTCCAATAACATGAGATGTGATATCCAAGTCCTTCCCATTCCAATCCTGAAACCCTTCCTATAGCATGAGATGTGATATCTCAATGCTTCTAATACCAAACCTGAGACCTTTCCTATAACATGAATTGTAATATCCAAGTCCTTCCCATTCCAATCCTGAGACCCTTCCGATAGCAGAGATGTGATATCTCAATGCTTATAACAAACCTGAGACCCTTCCGATAGCATGAGATGTGATATCTCAATGCTTCTAATACCAAACCTGAGATCCTTCCTATAACATGAGATGTGATATGCAAATCCTTCCCTTCCAAACCTTAGACCCTCCCTTTAGCATGAGATGTGATATCCAACTCCTTCCCATTCCAATCCTGAGACCCTTCTGATAGCATGAGATGTGACATCTCAATGCCGCTAATACCAAACCTGAGATCCTACCTCTAACATGAAATGTGATATCCAACTCCTTCCCCTTCCAACCCTGAGAGCCTTCCTATAGCTTGAGATGTGATATCCAACTCCTTCCCATTCCAATTCTGAGACCCGTCCTACACCATGAGACTTGATATCTCAATGCTTCTACCAAACCTGAGACCCTTCCTATAGCATGAGATGTGATATCCAACTCCTTCCCATTCCAATCCTGAGACCCTTCCTATAGCATGAGATGTGATATCTCAATGCTTCTTCCAAAACTGAGGCCCTTCCTTTAGCATCAGATGTGATATCCAACTCCTTCCCATTCCAATCCTGAGACCCTTCCTATAGCATGTGATGTGATATCTCAATGCTTCTAATACCAAACCTGAGATCCTTCCTATAACATGAGATGCGATATCCAACTCCTTCCCATTCCAATCCTGAGACCCTTCCTATAGCATGAGATGTGATATCTCAATGCTTCTAATACCAAACCTGAGATCCTTCCTATAACATGAGATGTGATATCCAAATCCTTCCCCTTCCAAACCTGAGACCCTCCCTTTAGCATGAGATGTGATATCCAACTCCTTCAAATTCCAATCCTGAGACCCTTCCTATAGCATGAGATGTGATATCTCAATGCTTCTACCAAAACTGAGACCCTTCCTTTGGCATGAGATGTGATATCCAAATCCTTCCCATTCAAATCCTGAGACCCTTCCTATAGCATGAGATGTGATATCTCAATGCTTCTAATACCAAACCTGAGAGCCTTCCTATAGCATGAGATGGGATATCCAACTCCTTCCAAATCCAATCCTGATACCCTTCGATGAGATGTGATATCCCAATGCTTCTACAAAACCTGAGACCCATACCATGGCATGAGATGTGATATCAAACTCCCCTCCTATACCTTGAGACTTGATATCTCAATGCTTCTAATACCAAACCAGGGACCGGTCCAATAACATGAGATGTGATATCCAAATCCTTCCCCTTCCAAACCTTCGACCCTTCCTTTATCATGAGATGTGATATCCAAGTCCTTCCCATGCCATTCCTGAGACCCTTCCTATAGCATGAGATGTGATATCTCAATGCTTCTAATACCAAACCTGAGACCCTTCCTATAACATGAGATGTGATATCCAAGTCCTTCCCATTCCAATCCTGAAACCCTTCCTATAGCATGAGCTGTGATATCTCAATGCTTCTAATACCAAACCTGAGACCTTTCCTATAACATGAATTGTAATATCCAAGTCCTTCCCATTCCAATCCTGAGACCCTTCCGATAGCAGAGATGTGATATCTCAATGCTTATACCAAACCTGAGACCCTTCCGATAGCATGAGATGTGATATCTCAACGCTTCTAATACCAAACCTGAGATCCTTCCTATAACATGAGATGTGATATCAAAATCCTTCCCCTTCCAAACCTTAGACCCTCCCTTTAGCATGAGATGTGATATCCAACTCCTTCCCATTCCAATCCTGAGACCCTTCTGATAGCATGAGATGTGATATCTCAATGCCTCTAATACCAAACCTGAGATCCTACCTCTAACATGAAATGTGATATCCAACTCCTTCACCTTCCAACCCTGAGAGCCTTCCTATAGAATGAGATGTTATATCCAAGTCCTTCCCATTCCAATCCTGAGACCCTTCCTATAAAATGAGATGTGATATCCAACTCCTTCCCATTCCAACCTTAGACCCTTCCTATAGCATGAGATGGGATATCCAACTCCTTCCAAATCCAATCCTGATACCCTTCCGATAGCATGAGATGTGATATCCCAATGCCTCTACAAAACCTGAGACCCATACCATGGCATGAGATGTGATATGAAACTCCTTCCCATTCCAATCCTGAGACCCTTCCTATAGCTTGAGATTTGATATCCAACTCCTTCCCATTCCAATTCTGAGACCCGTCCTATACCATGAGACTTGATATTTCAATGCTTCTAATACCAAACCTGAGACCGGTCCTATAACATGAGATGTGATATCCAAATCCTTCCCCTTCCAAACCTTAGACCCTTCCTATAGCAGAGATTTTATATCTCAATGCTTATACCAAACCTGTGACCCTTCCTATGGCATGAGATGTCATATACAACTCCTTCCGATTCCAATCCTGAGACCCTTCCTATAGCATGAGATGGGATATCTCAATGCTTATACCAAACCTGAGACCCTTCCTATAGCATGAGATGTGATATCCAACTACTTCCCATTCCAATCCTGAGACCCTTCATATAGCATGAGATGTGATATCTCAATGCTTCTAATACCAAACCTGAGATCCTTCCTATAACATGAGGTGTGATATCAAACTCCTTCCCATTCCAAACCTTTACTTCTATCAAACCTGAGACCCTTCCTTTAGCATGAGATGTGATATCCAACTCCTTCCCATTCCAATCCTGAGACCCTTCCTATAACATGAGACGTGATATCCAACTCCTTCCCATTCCAAACCTTTGCTTCTATCAAACCTGAGACCCTTCCTTTAGCATGAGATGTGATATCCAACTCCTTCCCATTCCAATCCTGAGACCCGTCCTAAAACATGAGATGTGAGATCCAAATCCTTCCCCTTCCAAACCTGAGACCTTTCCTTTAGCATGAGAAGTGATATCCAACTCCTTCCCATTCCAAACCTGAGACCCTTCCTATAGCATGAGATGTTATATCTTAATGCTTCTAAAACCAAACCTGAGAACCATCCTATAACATGAGATGTGAAATCCAGATCCTTCCCTTTCCAAACATGAGACCCTTCCTATAGCTTGAGATTTGATATTAAACTCCTTCCCATTCCAATCCTGAGATCCTTCCTATACCATGAGATGTGATATCTCAATGCTTCTAATACCAAACCTGAGACCCGTCCTAAAACATGAGATGTGAGATCCTAATCCTTCCCCTTCCAAACCTGAGACCATTCCTATAGCTTGAGATGTGATATCAAACTCCTTCCCATTCCAATCCTGAGATAGCTCGAGATGTGATATCCAACTCCATCCCATTCCAATCCTGAGACCCTTCTGATAGCATGAGATATGATATCTCAATGCTTCTAATATCAAAACTGAGACCCTCCCTATAGTATGAGATGTGATATCTAAGTCCTTCCCATTCCTATCCTGAGACCCTTCCGATAGCAGAGATGTGATATCTCAATGCTTCTAATATCAAAACTGAGACCCTCCCTATAGTATGAGATGTGATATCCAACTCCTTCCCATTCCAATTCTGAGACCCGTCCTACACCATGAGACTTGATATCTCAATGCTTCTACCAAACCTGAGACCCTTCCTATAGCATGAGATGTGATATCCAACTCCTTCCCATTCCAATCCTGAGACCCTTCCTATAGCATGAGATGTGATATCTCAATGCTTCTTCCAAAACTGAGGCCCTTCCTTTAGCATCAGATGTGATATCCAACTCCTTCCCATTCCAATCCTGAGACCCTTCCTATAGCATGTGATGTAATATCTCAATGCTTCTAATACCAAACCTGAGATCCTTCCTATAACATGAGATGCGATATCCAACTCCTTCCCATTCCAATCCTGAGACCCTTCCTATAGCATGAGATGTGATATCCAACTACTTCCCATTCCAATCCTGAGACCCTTCATATAGCATGAGATGTGATATCTCAATGCTTCTAATACCAAACCTGAGATCCTTCCTATAACATGAGGTGTGATATCAAACTCCTTCCCATTCCAAACCTTTGCTTCTATCAAACCTGAGACCCTTCCTTTAGCATGAGATGTGATATCCAACTCCTTCCCATTCCAATCCTGAGACCCTTCCTATAACATGAGACGTGATATCCAACTCCTTCCCATTCCAAACCTTTGCTTCTATCAAACCTGAGACATTTCCTTTAGCATGAGATGTGATATCCAACTCCTTCCAAATCCAATCCTGATACCCTTCCATGAGATGTGATATCCCAATGCTTCTACAAAACCTGAGACCCATACCATGGCATGAGATGTGATATCAAACTCCCGTCCTATACCATGAGACTTGATATCTCAATGCTTCTAATACCAAACCTGAGACCGGTCCAATAACATGAGATGTGATATCCAAATCCTTCCCCTTCCAAACCTTAGACCCTTCCTATAGCAGAGATGTTATATCTCAATGCTTATACCAAACCTGTGACCCTTCCTATGGCATGAGATGTCATATACAACTACTTCCGATTCCAATCCTGAGACCCTTCCTATAGCATGAGATGGGATATCTCAATGCTTATACCAAACCTGAGACCCTTCCTATAGCATGAGATGTGATATCCAACTACTTCCCATTCCAATCCTGAGACCCTTCATATAGCATGAGATGTGATATCTCAATGCTTCTAATACCAAACCTGAGATCCTTCCTATAACATGAGGTGTGATATCAAACTCCTTCCCATTCCCACCCTTTGCTTCTATCAAACCTGAGACCCTTCCTTTAGCATGAGATGTGATATCCAACTCCTTCCCATTCCAATCCTGAGACCCTTCCTATAACATGAGACGTGATATCCAACTCCTTCCCATTCCAATCTGAGACCCTTCCTATAGCATGAGATGGGATATCCAACTCCTTCCAAATCCAATCCTGATACCCTTCCATGAGATGTGATATCCCAATGCTTCTACAAAACCTGAGACCCATACCATGGCATGAGATGTGATATCAAACTCCCATCCTATACCATGAGACTTGATATCTCAATGCTTCTAATACCAAACCTGAGACCGGTCCAATAACATGAGATGTGATATCCAAATCCTTCCCCTTCCAAACCTTAGACCCTTCCTATAGCAGAGATGTTATATCTCAATGCTTATACCAAACCTGTGACCCTTCCTATGGCATGAGATGTCATATACAACTCCTTCCGATTCCAATCCTGAGACCCTTCCTATAGCATGAGATGGGATATCTCAATGCTTATACCAAACCTGAGACCCTTCCTATAGCATGAGATGTGATATCCAACTACTTCCCATTCCAATCCTGAGACCCTTCATATAGCATGAGATGTGATATCTCAATGCTTCTAATACCAAACCTGAGATCCTTCCTATAACATGAGGTGTGATATCAAACTCCTTCCCATTCCAAACCTTTGCTTCTATCAAACCTGAGACCCTTCCTTTAGCATGAGATGTGATATCCAACTCCTTCCCATTCCAATCCTGAGACCCTTCCTATAACATGAGACGTGATATCCAACTCCTTCCCATTCCAAACCTTTGCTTCTATCAAACCTGAGACCCTTCCTTTAGCATGAGATGTGATATCCAACTCCTTCCCATTCCAATCCTGAGACCCGTCCTAAAACATGAGATGTGAGATCCAAATCCTTCCCCTTCCAAACCTGAGACCTTTCCTTTAGCATGAGAAGTGATATCCAACTCCTTCCCATTCCAAACCTGAGACCCTTCCTATAGCATGAGATGTAATATCTTAATGCTTCTAAAACCAAACCTGAGAACCATCCTATAACATGTGAAATCCAAATCCTTCCCTTTCTAAACCTGAGACCCTTCCGATAGCATGAGATGTGATATCTCAATGCTTCGAAAACCAAACATGAGAACCATCCTATAACATGAGATGTGAAATCCAGATCCTTCCCTTTCCAAACATGAGACCCTTCCTATAGCTTGAGATTTGATATCAAACTCCTTCCCATTCCAATCCTGAGACCCTTCCTATACCATGAGATGTGATATCTCAATGCTTCTAATACCAAACCTGAGACCCGTCCTAAAACATGAGATGTGAGATCCTAATCCTTCCCCTTCCAAACCTGAGACCATTCCTATAGCTTGAGATGTGATATCAAACTCCTTCCCATTCCAATCCTGAGTTAGCTTGAGATGTGATATCCAACTCCATCCCATTCCAATCCTGAGACCCTTCTGATAGCATGAGATATATCCAACTCCTTCCCATTCCAATCCTGAGACCCTTCCTATAGCATGAGATGGGATATCTCAATGCCTCTAATACCAAACCTGAGATCCTACCTCTAACATGAAATGTGATATCCAACTCCTTCCCCTTCCAACCCTGAGAGCCTTCCTATAGAATGAGATGTTATATCCAAGTCCTTCCCATTCCAATCCTGAGACCCTTCCTATAACTTGAGATGTGATATCCAACTCCTTCCCATTACAACCTTAGACCCTTCCTATAGCATGAGATGGGATATCCAACTCCTTCCAAATCCAATCCTGATACCCTTCCGATAGCATGAGATGTGATATCCCAATGCCTCTACAAAACCTGAGACCCATACCATGGCATGAGATGTGATATCAAACTCCTTCCCATTTCAATCCTGAGACCCTTCCTATAGCTTGAGATGTGATATCCAACTCCTTCCCATTCCAATTCTGAGACCCGTCCTATACAATGAGACTTGATATCTCAATGCTTCTACCAAACCTGAGACCCTTCCTACAGCATAAGATGTGATATCCAACTCCTTCCCATTCCAATCCTGAGACCCTTCCTATAGCATGAGATGTGATATCTCAATGCTTCTACCAAAACTGAGACCCTTCCTTTAGCATCAGATGTGATATCCAACTCCTTCCCATTCCAATCCTGAGACCCTTCCTATAGCATGTGATGTGATATCTCAATGCTTCTAATACCAAACCTGAGATCCTTCCTATAACATGAGATGCGATATCCAACTCCTTCCCATTCCAATCATGAGACCCTTCCTATAGCATGAGATGTGATATCTCAATGCTTCTAATACCAAACCTGAGATCCTTCCTATAACATGAGATGTGATATCCAAATCCTTCCCCTTCCAAACCTGAGACCCTCCCTTTAGCATGAGATGTGATATCCAACTACTTCCCATTCCAATCCTGAGACCCTTCCTATAGCATGAGATGTGATATCTCAATGCTTCTACCAAAACTGAGACCCTTCCTTTAGCATCAGATGTGATATCCAACTCCTTCCCATTCCAATCCTGAGACCCTTCCTATAGCATGAGATGTGATATCTCAATGCTTCTAATACCAAACCTGAGAGCCTTCCTAAAGCATGAGATGTGATATCCAAGTCCTTTCCATTCCAATCCTGAGATCCTTCCTATAACATGAGATGTGATATCCAACTCCTTCCCATTCCAACCTGAGACCCTTCCTATAGCATAAGATGGGATATCCAACTCCTTCCAAATCCAATCCTGATACCCTTCCATGAGATGTGATATCCCAATGCTTCTACAAAACCTGAGACCCATACCATGGCATGAGATGTGATATCAAACTCCCGTCCTATACCATGAGACTTGATATCTCAATGCTTCTAATACCAAACCTGAGACCGGTCCAATAACATGAGATGTGATATCCAAATCCTTCCCCTTCCAAACCTTAGACCCTTCCTTTATCATGAGATGTGATATCCAAGTCCTTCCCATGCCATTCCTGAGACCCTTCCTATAGCATGAGATGTGATATCTCAATGCTTCTAATACCAAACCTGAGACCCTTCCTATAACATGAGATGTGATATCCAAGTCCTTCCCATTCCAATCCTGAAACCCTTCCTATAGCATGAGATGTGATATCTCAATGCTTCTAATACCAAACCTGAGACCTTTCCTATAACATGAATTGTAATATCCAAGTCCTTCCCATTCCAATCCTGAGACCCTTCCGATAGCAGAGATGTGATATCTCAATGCTTATACCAAACCTGAGACCCTTGCGATAGCATGAGATGTGATATCTCAATGCTTCTAATACCAAACCTGAGATCCTTCCTATAACATGAGATGTGATATCCAAATCCTTCCCCTTCCAAACCTTAGACCCTCCCTTTAGCATGAGATGTGATATCCAACTCCTTCCCATTCCAATCCTGAGACCCTTCTGATAGCATGAAATGTGATATCTCAATGCCTCTAATACCAAACCTGAGATCCTACCTCTAACATGAAATGTGATATCCAACTCCTTCCCCTTCCAACCCTGAGAGCCTTCCTATAGAATGAGATGTTATATCCAAGTCCTTCCCATTCCAATCCTGAGACCCTTCCTATAACATGAGATGTGATATCCAACTCCTTCCCATTACAACCTTAGACCCTTCCTATAGCATGAGATGGGATATCCAACTCCTTCCAAATCCAATCCTGATACCCTTCCGATAGCATGAGATGTGATATCCCAATGCCTCTACAAAACCTGAGACCCATACCATGGCATGAGATGTGATATCAAACTCGTTCCCATTCCAATCCTGAGACCCTTCCTATAGCTTGAGATGTGATATCCAACTCCTTCCCATTCCAATTCTGAGACCCGTCCTATACCATGAGACTTGATATTTCAATGCTTCTAATACCAAACCTGAGACCGGTCCTATAACATGAGATGTGATATCCAAATCCTTCCCCTTCCAAACCTTAGACCCTTCCTATAGCAGAGATGTGATATCTCAATGCTTATACCAAACCTGTGACCCTTCCTATGGCATGAGATGTCATATACAACTCCTTCCGATTCCAATCCTGAGACCCTTCCTATAGCATGAGATGGGATATCTCAATGCTTATACCAAACCTGAGACCCTTCCTATAGCATGAGATGTGATATCCAACTCCTTCCCATTCCAATCCTGAGACCCTTCATATAGCATGAGATGTGATATCTCAATGCTTCTAATACCAAACCTGAGATCCTTCCTATAACATGAGGTGTGATATCAAACTCCTTCCTATTCCAAACCATTGCTTCTATCAAACCTGAGACCCTTCCTTTAGCATGAGATGTGATATCCAACTCCTTCCCATTCCAATCCTGAGACCCTTCCTATAACATGAGACGTGATATCCAACTCCTTCCCATTCCAAACCTTTGCTTCTATCAAACCTGAGACCCTTCCTTTAGCATGAGATGTGATATCCAACTCCTTCCCATTCCAATCCTGAGACCCGTCCTAAAACATGAGATGTGAGATCCAAATCCTTCCCCTTCCAAATCTGAGACCTTTCCTTTAGCATGAGAAGTGATATCCAACTCCTTCCCATTCCAAACCTGAGACCCTTCCTATAACATGAGATGTTATATCTTAATGCTTCTAATACCAAACCTGAGATCCTTCCTATAACATGAGATGCGATATCCAACTCCTTCCCATTCCAATCCTGAGACCCTTCCTATAGCATGAGATGTGATATCTCAATGCTTCTAATACCAAACCTGAGAGCCTTCCTAAAGCATGAGATGTGATATCCAAGTCCTTCCCATTCCATTCCTGAGATCCTTTCTATAACATGAGATGTGATATCAAACTCCTTCCCATTCCAACCTGAGACCCTTCCTATAGCATGAGATGGGATATCCAACTCCTTCCAAATCCAATCCTGATACCCTTCCATGAGATGTGATATCCCAATGCTTCTACAAAACCTGAGACCCATACCATGGCATGAGATGTGATATCAAACTCCCGTCCTATACCATGAGACTTGATATCTCAATGCTTCTAATACCAAACCTGAGACCGGTCCAATAACATGAGATGTGATATCCAAATCCTTCCCCTTCCAAACCTTAGACCCTTCCTTTATCATGAGATGTGATATCCAAGTCCTTCCCATGCCATTCCTGAGACCCTTCCTATAGCATGAGATGTGATATCTCAATGCTTCTAATACCAAACCTAAGACCCTTCCTATAACATGAGATGTGATATCCAAGTCCTTCCCATTCCAATCCTGAAACCCTTCCTATAGCATGAGATGTGATATCTCAATGCTTCTAATACCAAACCTGAGACCTTTCCTATAACATGAATTGTAATATCCAAGTCCTTCCCATTCCAATCCTGAGACCCTTCCGATAGCAGAGATGTGATATCTCAATGCTTATACCAAACCTCAGACCCTTCCGATAGCATGAGATGTGATATCTCAATGCTTCTAATACCAAACCTGAGATCCTTCCTATAACATGAGATGTGATATCCAAATCCTTCCCCTTCCAAACCTTAGACCCTCCCTTTAGCATGAGATGTGATATCCAACTCCTTCCCATTCCAATCCTGAGACCCTTCTGATAGCATGAAATGTGATATCTCAATGCCTCTAATACTAAACCTGAGATCCTACCTCTAACATGAAATGTGATATCCAACTCCTTCCCCTTCCAACCCTGAGAGCCTTCCTATAGAATGAGATGTTATATCCAAGTCCTTCCCATTCCAATCCTGAGACCCTTCCTATAACATGAGATGTGATATCCAACTCCTTCCCATTACAACCTTAGACCCTTCCTATAGCATGAGATGGGATATCCAACTCCTTCCAAATCCAATCCTGATACCCTTCCGATAGCATGAGATGTGATATCCCAATGCCTCTACAAAACCTGAGACCCATACCATGGCATGAGATGTGATATCAAACTCCTTCCCATTCCAATCCTGAGACCCTTCCTATAGCTTAAGATGTGATATCCAACTCCTTCCCATTCCAATTCTGAGACCCGTCCTATACCATGAGACTTGATATTTCAATGCTTCTAATACCAAACCTGAGACCGGTCCTATAACATGAGATGTGATATCCAAATCCTTCCCCTTCCAAACCTTAGACCCTTCCTATAGCAGAGATGTGATATCTCAATGCTTATACCAAACCTGTGACCCTTCCTATGGCATGAGATGTCATATACAACTCCTTCCGATTCCAATCCTGAGACCCTTCCTATAGCATGAGATGGGATATCTCAATGCTTATACCAAAACTGAGACCCTTCCTATAGCATGAGATGTGATATCCAACTCCTTCCCATTCCAATCCTGAGACCCTTCATATAGCATGAGATGTGATATCTCAATGCTTCTAATACCAAACCTGAGATTCTTCCTATAACATGAGGTGTGATATCAAACTCCTTCCTATTCCAAACCATTGCTTCTATCAAACCTGAGACCCTTCCTTTAGCATGAGATGTGATATCCAACTCCTTCCCATTCCAATCCTGAGACCCTTCCTATAACATGAGACGTGATATCCAACTCCTTCCCATTCCAAACCTTTGCTTCTATCAAACCTGAGACCCTTCCTTTAGCATGAGATGTGATATCCAACTCCTTCCCATTCCAATCCTGAGACCCGTCCTAAAACATGAGATGTGAGATCCAAATCCTTCCCCTTCCAAACCTGAGACCTTTCCTTTAGCATGAGAAGTGATATCCAACTCCTTCCCATTCCAAACCTGAGACCCTTCCTATAGCATGAGATGTGATATCTCAATGCTTAGAAAACCAAACATGAGAACCATCCTATAACATGAGATGTGAAATCCAGATCCTTCCCTTTCCAAACCTGAGACCCTTCCTATAGCATGAGAAGTGATATCTCAATGCTTCTAATACCAAACCTTAGACCCTTCCTTTATCATGAGATGTGATATCCAACTCCTTCCCATTCCAATCCTGAGACCCTTCCGATATCATGAGATGTGATATCTCAATGCTTCTAATATCAAACTTGAGACCCTCCCTATAGCATGAGATGTGATATCCAAATCCTTCCCATTCCAATTCTGAGACCCTCCCTATAGCATGAGAAGTGATATCTCAATGCTTCTAATACCAAACCTGAGATCCTTCCTATAACATGAGATGTGATATCCAACTCCTTCCCATTCCAATCCTGAGACACTTCCTATAGCATGAGATGTGCTATCCAACTCCTTCCCATTCCAATCCTGAGACTCTTATGATAGCATGAGATGTGATATCTCAATGCCTCTAATACCAAACCTGAGATACTTCCGATAGCATGAGATGTGATATCTCAATGCTTCTAATACCAAACCTGAGATCCTTCCTATAACATGAGATGTGATATCCAAATGCTTCCCTTTCCAAACCTGAGACCCTCCCTTTAGCATGAGATGTGATATCCAACTCCTTCCCATTCCAATCCTGAGACCCTTCTGATAGCATGAGATGTGATATCTCAATGCCTCTAATACCAAACCTGAGATCCTACCTCTAACATGAAATGTGATATCCAACTCCTTCCCTTTCCAAACCTGAGACCCTGCCTATAGCATGAGATGTGATATCCAATTCCTTCCCATTCCAATCCCGAGACCCTTCCTATAGCATGTGATGTGATATCTCAATGCTTATACCAAACCTGAGACCCTTCCTTTAGCATGAGATGGGATATCCAACTCCTTCCAAATCCAATACTGATACCCTTCCGATAGCATGAGATGTGATATCCCAATGCTTCTACCAAACCTGAGACCCATACTATGGCATGAGATGTGATATCAAACTCCTTCCCATTCCAATCCTGAGACCCTTCCTATAGCTTGAGATGTGATATCCAACTCCTTCCCATTCCAATTCTGAGACCCTTCCTATACCATGAGACTTGATATCTCAATGCTTCTAATACCAAACCTGAGACCCGTCCTATAACATGAGATGTGATATCCAAATCCTTCCCATTCCAATCCTGAGACCCTTCCGATATCATGAGATGTGATATCTCAATGCTTCTAATATCAAACTTGAGACCCTTCCTATAGCATGTGATGTGATATCCAAGTCCTTCCCATTCCAATCCTGAGACCCTTCCTATAGCATTAGAAGTGATAACTCAATGCTTCTAATACCAAACCTTAGACCCTTCCTTCATCATGAGATGTGATATCCAACTCCTTCCCATTCCAATCCTGAGACCCTTCCGATATCATGAGATGTGATATCTCAATGCTTCTAATATCAAACTTGAGACCCTCCCTATAGCATGAGATGTGATATCCAAATCCTTCCCATTCCAATCCTGAGACCCTCCCTATAGCATGAGAAGTGATATCTCAATGCTTCTAATACCAAATCTGAGATCCTTCCTATAACATGAGATGTGATATCCAACTCCTTCCCATTCCAATCCTGAGACACTTCCTATAGCATGAGATGTGCTATCCAACTCCTTCCCATTCCAATCCTGAGACTCTTATGATAGCATGAGATGTGATATCTCAATGCCTCTAATACCAAACCTGAGATACTTCCGATAGCATGAGATGTGATATCTCAATGCTTCTAATACCAAACCTGAGATCCTTCCTATAACATGAGATGTGATATCCAAATCCTTCCCTTTCCAAACCTGAGACCCTCCCTTTAGCATGAGATGTGATATCCAACTCCTTCCCATTCCAATCCTGAGACCCTTCTGATAGCATGAGATGTGATATCTCAATGCCTCTAATACCAAACCTGAGATCCTACCTCTAACATGAAATGTGATATCCAACTCCTTCCCTTTCCAAACCTGAGACCCTGCCTATAGCATGAGATGTGATATCCAAGTCCTTCCCATTCCAATCCCAAGACCCTTCCTATAGCATGTGATGTGATATCTCAATGCTTATACCAAACCTGAGACCCTTCCTATGGCATGAGATGTCATATACAACTCCTTCCCATTCCAATCCTGAGACCCTTCCTATAGCATGAGATGTGATATCTCAATGCTTATACCAAACCTGAGACCCTTCCTATAGCATGAGATGTGATATCCAACTTCTTCCCATTCCAATCCTGAGACCCTTCCTATAACATGAGATTTGATGTCTCAATGCTTCTAATACCAAACCTGAGATCTTTCCTATAACATGAGATGTGATATCCAACTCCTTCCCATTCCAATTCTGAGACCCTTCCTATAGCATGAGATGTGATATCTCAATGCTTATACCAAACCTGAGACTCTTCCTATAGCTTGAGATGTGATATCCAACTCCTTCCCATTCCAATCCTGAGACCCTTCCTATAGCATGAGATGTGATATCTCAATGCTTCTAATACCAAACCTGAGACCCTTCCTATAGCTTGAGATGTGACATCCAACTCCTTCCCCTTCCAAACCTGAGAGCCTTCCCATAGCATGAGATATGATATCCAAGTCCTTCCCATTCCAATCCTGAGACCCTTCCTATAACATGAGATGTGATATCCAACTCCTTCCCATTCCAACCTGAGACCCTTCCTATAGCATGATGGGATATCCAACTCCTTCCAAATCCAATACTGATACCCTTCCGATAGCATGAGATGTGATATCCCAATGCTTCTACCAAACCTGAGACCCATACTATGGCATGAGATGTGATATCAAACTTCTTCCCATTCCAATCCTGAGACCCTTCCTATAGCTTGAGATGTGTTATCCAACTCCTTCCCATTCCAATTCTGAGACCCTTCCTATACCATGAGACTTGATATCTCAATGCTTCTAATACCAAACCTGAGACCCGTCCTATAACATGAGATGTGATATCCAAATCCTTCCCCTTCCAAACCTTAGACCCTTCCTATATCATGAGATGTGATATCCAACTCCTTCCCATTCCAATCCTGAGACCCTTCCGATATCATGAGATTTGTTACCTCAATGCTTCTAATATCAAACTTGAGACCCTCCCTATAGCATGAGATGTGACATCCAAGTCCTTCCCATTCCAATCCTGAGACCCTTCCGATAGCAGAGATGTGATATCTCAATGCTTATACCAAACCTGAGACCCTTCCTATAGCCTGAGATGTCATATACAACTCCTTCCCATTCCAATCCTGAGACCCTTCCTATAGCATGAGATGTGATATCTCAATGCTTATACCAAATCTGAGACCCTTCCTATAGCATGAGATGTGATATCCAATGCCTTCCCATTCCAATCCTGAGACCCTTCCTATAGCATGAGAAGTGATATCTCCATGCGTATACCAAACCTGAGACCCTTCCTTTAGCATGAGATGTGATATCCAAATCCGTCCCATTCCAATCCTGAGACCCTTCCTATAGCATGAGATGTGATATCTCAATGCTTATACCAAACCTGAGAGCCTACCTATAGCATGAGATGTGATGTCCAAGTCCATCCCATTCCAATCCTTAGACCCTTCCTACAGCATGCGATGTGATATCTCAATGATTCTAATACCAAACCAGAGACCCGTCCTATAACATGAGATGGGATATCCAACTTCTTCCCATTCCAATCCTGAGCCACTTCCGATAGCAAAGATGTGATATCTCAATGCTTATACCAAACCTGAGACCCTTCCTATAACATGAGATGTGATATCCAAATCATTCCCATTCCAATCCTGAGACCCTTCCGATAGCATGAGATGTGATATCTCAATGCTTCTAATACCAAACCTGAGATCCTTCCTATAGCATATGTGATATCCAACTCCTTCCCATTCCAAACATGAGACCCTTCCTATAGCAAGAATGTAATATCCAACTCCTACCCATTCCAATCCTGAGACCATTCCTATAGCATGAGATGTGATATATCAATGCTTCTAATACCAAACCTGAGATCCTTCCTATGACATGAGATGTGATATCCAAATCCTTCCCATTCCAATCCTGAGACCCTTCCGATAGCATGAGATGTGATATCTCAATGCTTCTAATACCAAATCTGAGATCCTTCCTATAGCATGAGATGTGATATCCAACTTCTTCCCATTCCAATCCTGAGACCCTTCCTATAGCATGAGACTTGATATCTCAATGCTTCTAATACCAAATCTGAGATCCTTCCTATAGCATGAGATGTGATATCCAACTTCTTCCCATTCCAATCCTGAGACCCTTCCTATAGCATGAGATGTGATATCTCAATGCTTATACCAAACCTGAGACCCTTCCTATAGCATGAGATGTGATATCCAACTTCTTCCCATTCCAATCCTGAGACCCTTCCTATAACATGAGATGTGATGTCTCAATGCTTCTAATACCAAACCTGAGATCTTTCCTATAACATGAGATGTGATATCCAACTCCTTCCCATTCCAATTCTGAGACCCTTCCTATAGCATGAGATATGATATCCAAGTCCTTCCCATTCCAATCCTGAGACCCTTCCTATAACATGAGATGTGATATCCAACTCCTTCCCATTCCAACCTGAGACCCTTCCTATAGCATGAGATGGGATATCCAACTCTTCCAAATCCAATACTGATACCCTTCCGATAGCATGAGATGTGATATCCCAATGCTTCTACCAAACCTGAGACCCATACTATGGCATGACATGTGATATCAAACTCCTTCCCATTCCAATCCTGAGACCCTTCCTATAGCTTGAGATGTGATATCCAACTCCTTCCCATTCCAATTCTGAGACCCTTCCTATACCATGAGACTTGATATCTCAATGCTTCTAATACCAAACCTGAGACCCGTCCTATAACATGAGATGTGATATCCAAATCCTTCCCATTCCAATCCTGAGACCCTTCCTATAACATGAGATGTGATGTCTCAATGCTTCTAATACCAAACCTGAGATCTTTCCTATAACATGAGATGATATCCAACTCCTTCCCATTCCAATTCTGAGACCCTTCCTATAGCATGAGATATGATATCCAAGTCCTTCCCATTCCAATCCTGAGACCCTTCCTATAACATGAGATGTGATATCCAACTCCTTCCCATTCCAACCTGAGACCCTTCCTATAGCATGAGATGGGATATCCAACTCCTTCCAAATCCAATACTGATACCCTTCCGATAGCATGAGATGTGATATCCCAATGCTTCTACCAAACCTGAGACCCAAACTATGGCATGAGATGTGATATCAAACTCCTTCCCATTCCAATCCTGAGACCCTTCCTATAGCTTGAGATGTGATATTCAACTCCTTCCCATTCCAATTCTGAGACCCTTCCTATACCATGAGACTTGATATCTCAATGCTTCTAATACCAAATCTGAGATCCTTCCTATAGCATGAGATGTGATATCCAACTTCTTCCCATTCCAATCCTGAGACCCTTCCTATAGCATGAGATGTGATATCTCAATGCTTATACCAAACCTGAGACCCTTCCTATAGCATGAGATGTGATATCCAACTTCTTCCCATTCCAATCCTGAGACCCTTCCTATAACATGAGATGTGATATCTCAATGCTTATACCAAACCTGAGAGCCTACCTATAGCATGAGATGTGATGTCCAAGTCCATCCCATTCCAATCCTTAGACCCTTCCTACAGCATGCGATGTGATATCTCAATGATTCTAATACCAAACCAGAGACCCGTCCTATAACATGAGATGGGATATCCAACTTCTTCCCATTCCAATCCTGAGCCACTTCCGATAGCAAAGATGTGATATCTCAATGCTTATACCAAACCTGAGACCCTTCCTATAACATGAGATGTGATATCCAAATCATTCCCATTCCAATCCTGAGACCCTTCCGATAGCATGAGATGTGATATCTCAATGCTTCTAATACCAAACCTGAGATCCTTCCTATAGCATATGTGATATCCAACTCCTTCCCATTCCAAACATGAGACCCTTCCTATAGCAAGAATGTAATATCCAACTCCTACCCATTCCAATCCTGAGACCATTCCTATAGCATGAGATGTGATATATCAATGCTTCTAATACCAAACCTGAGATCCTTCCTTTGACATGAGATGTGATATCCAAATCCTTCCCATTCCAATCCTGAGACCCTTCCGATAGCATGAGATGTGATATCTCAATGCTTCTAATACCAAATCTGAGATCCTTCCTATAGCATGAGATGTGATATCCAACTTCTTCCCATTCCAATCCTGAGACCCTTCCTATAGCATGAGATGTGATATCTCAATGCTTATACCAAACCTGAGACCCTTTCTATAGCATGAGATGTGATATCCAACTTCTTCCCATTCCAATCCTGAGACCCTTCCTATAACATGAGATGTGATGTCTCAATGCTTCTAATACCAAACCTGAGATCTTTCCTATAACATGAGATGATATCCAACTCCTTCCCATTCCAATTCTGAGACCCTTCCTATAGCATGAGATATGATATCCAAGTCCTTCCCATTCCAATCCTGAGACCCTTCCTATAACATGAGATGTGATATCCAACTCCTTCCCATTCCAACCTGAGACCCTTCCTATAGCATGAGATGGGATATCCAACTCCTTCCAAATCCAATACTGATACCCTTCCGATAGCATGAGATGTGATATCCCAATGCTTCTACCAAACCTGAGACCCATACTATGGCATGAGATGTGATATCAAACTCCTTCCCATTCCAATCCTGAGACCCTTCCTATAGCTTGAGATGTGATATTCAACTCCTTCCCATTCCAATTCTGAGACCCTTCCTATACCATGAGACTTGATATCTCAATGCTTCTAATACCAAATCTGAGATCCTTCCTATAGCATGAGATGTGATATCCAACTTCTTCCCATTCCAATCCTGAGACCCTTCCTATAGCATGAGATGTGATATCTCAATGCTTATACCAAACCTGAGACCCTTCCTATAGCATGAGATGTGATATCCAACTTCTTCCCATTCCAATCCTGAGACCCTTCCTATAACATGAGATGTGATGTCTCAATGCTTCTAATACCAAACCTGAGATCTTTCCTATAACATGAGATGTGATATCCAACTCCTTCCCATTCCAATTCTGAGACCCTTCCTATAGCATGAGATATGATATCCAAGTCCTTCCCATTCCAATCCTGAGACCCTTCCTATAACATGAGATGTGATATCCAACTCCTTCCCATTCCAACCTGAGACCCTTCCTATAGCATGAGATGGGATATCCAACTCTTCCAAATCCAATACTGATACCCTTCCGATAGCATGAGATGTGATATCCCAATGCTTCTACCAAACCTGAGACCCATACTATGGCATGACATGTGATATCAAACTCCTTCCCATTCCAATCCTGAGACCCTTCCTATAGCTTGAGATGTGATATCCAACTCCTTCCCATTCCAATTCTGAGACCCTTCCTATACCATGAGACTTGATATCTCAATGCTTCTAATACCAAACCTGAGACCCGTCCTATAACATGAGATGTGATATCCAAATCCTTCCCATTCCAATCCTGAGACCCTTCCTATAACATGAGATGTGATGTCTCAATGCTTCTAATACCAAACCTGAGATCTTTCCTATAACATGAGATGATATCCAACTCCTTCCCATTCCAATTCTGAGACCCTTCCTATAGCATGAGATATGATATCCAAGTCCTTCCCATTCCAATCCTGAGACCCTTCCTATAACATGAGATGTGATATCCAACTCCTTCCCATTCCAACCTGAGACCCTTCCTATAGCATGAGATGGGATATCCAACTCCTTCCAAATCCAATACTGATACCCTTCCGATAGCATGAGATGTGATATCCCAATGCTTCTACCAAACCTGAGACCCATACTATGGCATGAGATGTGATATCAAACTCCTTCCCATTCCAATCCTGAGACCCTTCCTATAGCTTGAGATGTGATATTCAACTCCTTCCCATTCCAATTCTGAGACCCTTCCTATACCATGAGACTTGATATCTCAATGCTTCTAATACCAAATCTGAGATCCTTCCTATAGCATGAGATGTGATATCCAACTTCTTCCCATTCCAATCCTGAGACCCTTCCTATAGCATGAGATGTGATATCTCAATGCTTATACCAAACCTGAGACCCTTCCTATAGCATGAGATGTGATATCCAACTTCTTCCCATTCCAATCCTGAGACCCTTCCTATAACATGAGATGTGATGTCTCAATGCTTCTAATACCAAACCTGAGATCTTTCCTATAACATGAGATGTGATATCCAACTCCTTCCCATTCCAATTCTGAGACCCTTCCTATAGCATGAGATATGATATCCAAGTCCTTCCCATTCCAATCCTGAGACCCTTCCTATAACATGAGATGTGATATCCAACTCCTTCCCATTCCAACCTGAGACCCTTCCTATAGCATGAGATGGGATATCCAACTCTTCCAAATCCAATACTGATACCCTTCCGATAGCATGAGATGTGATATCCCAATGCTTCTACCAAACCTGAGACCCATACTATGGCATGACATGTGATATCAAACTCCTTCCCATTCCAATCCTGAGACCCTTCCTATAGCTTGAGATGTGATATCCAACTCCTTCCCATTCCAATTCTGAGACCCTTCCTATACCATGAGACTTGATATCTCAATGCTTCTAATACCAAACCTGAGACCCGTCCTATAACATGAGATGTGATATCCAAATCCTTCCCATTCCAATCCTGAGACCCTTCCGATATCATGAGATGTGATATCTCAATGCTTCTAATATCAAACTTGAGACCCTCCCTATGGCATGAGATGTGATATCCAAGTCCTTCCCATTCCAATCCTGAGACCCTTCCTATAGCATGAGAAGTGATATCTCAATGCTTCTAATACCAAACCTTAGACCCTTCCTTTATCATGAGATGTGATATCCAACTCCTTCCCATTCCAATCCTGAGACCCTTCCGATATCATGAGATGTGATATCTCAATGCTTCTAATATCAAACTTGGGACCCTCCCTATAGCATGAGATGTGATATCCAAGTCCTTCCCATTCCAATCCTGAGACCCTTCCTATAGCATGAGAAGTGATATCTCAATGCTTCTAATACCAAACCTGAGATCCTTCCTATAACATGAGATGTGATATCCAACTCCTTCCCATTCCAATCCTGAGACACTTCCTATAGTATGAGATGTATCTCACTGCTTATAACAAACCTGAGACCCTTCCTATAGCATGAGATGTGATATCCAATCCTTCCCATTCCAATCCTGATACCCTTCCTATAGCATGAGATGTGATATCTCAGTGCTTCTAATATCAAACTTGAGACCCTCCCTATAGCATATGTGATATCCAAGTCCTTCCCATTCCAATCCTGAGACACTTCCTATAGCATGAGATGTGATATCTCAATGCTTCTAATACCAAACCTGAGACTCTTCCTATAACATGAGATGGGATATCCAACTCCTTCCCATTCCAATCCTGAGACCCTGTCGATTGCAAAGATGTGATATCTCAATGCGTATACCAAACCTAAGACCCTTCCTACGGCATGAGATGTCATATACAACTCCTTCCCATTCCAATCCTGAGACCCTTCCTATAGCATGAGATGTGATATCTCAATGCTTATACCAAACCTGAGACCCTTCCTATAGCATGAGATGTGATATCCAACTCCTTCCCATTCCAATCCTGAGACACTTCCTATAGCATGAGATGTATCTCACTGCTTATAACAAACCTGAGACCCTTCCTATAGCATGAGATGTGATATCCAATCCTTCCCATTCCAATCCTGAGACCCTTCCTATGGCATGAGATGTGATATCTCAATGCTTCTAATATCAAACCTGAGACCCTCCCTATAGCATATGTGATATCCAAGTCCTTCCCATTCCAATCCTGAGACACTTCCTATAGCATGAGATGTGATATCTCAATGCTTCTAATACCAAACCTGAGACTCTTCCTATAACATGAGATGGGATATCCAACTCCTTCCCATTCCAATCCTGAGACCCTTTCGATTGCAAAGATGTGATATCTCAATGCTTATACCAAACCTGAGACCCTTCCTACGGCATGAGATGTCATATACAACTCCTTCCCATTCCAATCCTGAGACCCTTCCGATAGCATGAGATGTGATATCTCAATGCTTCTAATACCAAATCTGAGATGCTTCCTATAGCATGAGATGTGATATCCAACTTCTTCCCATTCCAATCCTGAGACCCTTCCTATAGCATGAGATGTGATATCTCAATGCTTATACCAAACCTGAGACCCTTCCTATAGCATGAGATGTGATATCCAACTTCTTCCCATTCCAATCCTGAGACCCTTCCTATAACATGAGATGTGATGTCTCAATGCTTCTAATACCAAACCTGAGATCTTTCCTATAACATGAGATGATATCCAACTCCTTCCCATTCCAATTCTGAGACCCTTCCTATAGCATGAGATATGATATCCAAGTCCTTCCCATTCCAATCCTGAGACCCTTCCTATAACATGAGATGTGATATCCAACTCCTTCCCATTCCAACCTGAGACCCTTCCTATAGCATGAGATGGGATATCCAACTCCTTCCAAATCCAATACTGATACCCTTCCGATAGCATGAGATGTGATATCCCAATGCTTCTACCAAACCTGAGACCCATACTATGGCATGAGATGTGATATCAAACTCCTTCCCATTCCAATCCTGAGACCCTTCCTATAGCTTGAGATGTGATATCCAACTCCTTCCCATTCCAATTCTGAGACCCTTCCTATACCATGAGACTTGATATCTCAATGCTTCTAATACCAAATCGGAGATCCTTCCTATAGCATGAGATGTGATATCCAACTTCTTCCCATTCCAATCCTGAGACCCTTCCTATAGCATGAGATGTGATATCTCAATGCTACCAAACCTGAGACCCTTCCTATAGCATGAGATGTGATATCCAACTCCTTCCCATTCCAATCCTGAGACACTTCCTATAGCATGAGATGTATCTCACTGCTTATAACAAACCTGAGACCCTTCCTATAGCATGAGATGTGATATCCAATCCTTCCCATTCCAATCCTGAGACCCTTCCTATAGCATGAGATGTGATATCTCAATGCTTCTAATATCAAACTTGAGACCCTCCCTATAGCATATGTGATATCCAAGTCCTTCCCATTCCAATCCTGAGACACTTCCTATAGCATGAGATGTGATATCTCAATGCTTCTAATACCAAACCTGAGACTCTTCCTATAACATGAGATGGGATATCCAACTCCTTCCCATTCCAATCCTGAGACCCTTTCGATTGCAAAGATGTGATATCTCAATGCTTATACCAAACCTGAGACCCTTCCTACGGTATGAGATGTCATATACAACTCCTTCCCATTCCAATCCTGAGACCCTTCCGATAGCATGAGATGTGATATCTCAATGCTTCTAATACCAAATCTGAGATGCTTCCTATAGCATGAGATGTGATATCCAACTTCTTCCCATTCCAATCCTGAGACCCTTCCTATAGCATGAGATGTGATATCTCAATGCTTATACCAAACCTGAGACCCTTCCTATAGCATGAGATGTGATATCCAACTTCTTCCCATTCCAATCCTGAGACCCTTCCTATAACATGAGATGTGATGTCTCAATGCTTCTAATACCAAACCTGAGATCTTTCCTATAACATGAGATGTGATATCCAACTCCTTCCCATTCCAATTATGAGACCCTTCCTATAGCATGAGATATGATATCCAAGTCCTTCCCATTCCAATCCTGAGACCCTTCCTATAACATGAGATGGGATATCCAACTCCTTCCAAATCCAATACTGATACCCTTCTGATAGCGTGAGATGTGATATCCCAATGCTTCAACCAAACCTGAGACCCATACTATGGCATGAGATGTGATATCAAACTCCTTCCCATTCCAATCCTGAGACCCTTCCTATAGCTTGAGATGTGATATCCAACTCCTTCCCATTCCAATCCTGAGACCCTTCCTATAACATGAGATGTGATATCCAACTCCTTCCCATTCCAACCTGAGACCCTTCCTTTAGCATGAGATGGGATATCCAACTCCTTCCAAATCCAATACTGATACCCTTCCGATGGCATGAGATGTGATATCCCAATGCTTCTACCAAACCTGAGACCCATACTATGGCATGAGATGTGATATCAAACTCCTTCCCATTCCAATCCTGAGACCCGTCCTATAACATGAGATGTGATATCCAAATCCTTCCCATTCCAATCCTGAGACCCTTCCGATATCATGAGATGTGATATCTCAATGCTTCTAATATCAAACTTGAGACCCTCCCTATAGCATGGGATGTGATATCCAAGTCCTTCCCATTCCAATCCTGAGACCCTTCCTATAGCATGAGAAGTGATATCTCAATGCTTCTAATACCAAACCTTAGACCCTTCCTTTATCATGAGATGTGATATCCAACTCCTTCCCATTCCAATCCTGAGACCCTTCCGATATCATGAGATGTGATATCTCAATGCTTCTAATATCAAACTTGAGACCCTCCCTATAGCATGAGATGTGATATCCAAATCCTTCCCATTCCAATCCTGAGACCCTCCCTATAGCATGAGAAGTGATATCTCAATGCTTCTAATACCAAACCTGAGATCCTTCCTATAACATGAGATGTGATATCCAACTCCTTCCCATTCCAATCCTGAGACACTTCCTATAGCATGAGATGTGCTATCCAACTCCTTCCCATTCCAATCCTGAGACTCTTATGATAGCATGAGATGTGATATCTCAATGCCTCTAATACCAAACCTGAGATACTTCCGATAGCATGAGATGTGATATCTCAATGCTTCTAATACCAAACCTGAGATCCTTCCTATAACATGAAATGTGATATCCAACTCCTTCCCTTTCCAAACCTGAGACCCTGCCTATAGCATGAGATGTGATATCCAAGTCCTTCCCATTCCAATCCCGAGACCCTTCCTATAGCATGTGATGTGATATCTCAATGCTTATACCAAACCTGAGACCCTTCCTATGGCATGAGATGTCATATACAACTCCTTCCCATTCCAATCCTGAGACCCTTCCTATAGCATGAGATGTGATATCTCAATGCTTATACCAAACCTGAGACCCTTCCTATAGCATGAGATGTGATATCCAACTTCTTCCCATTCCAATCCTGAGACCCTTCCTATAGCATGAGATGTGATATCTCAATGCTTCTAATACCAAACCTGAGACCCTTCCTATAGCTTGAGATGTGATATCCAACTCCTTCCCCTTCCAAACCTGAGAGTCTTCCCATAGCATGAGATATGATATCCAAGTCCTTCCCATTCCAATCCTGAGACCCTTCCTATAACATGAGATGTGATATCCAACTCCTTCCCATTCCAACCTGAGACCCTTCCTATAGCATGATGGGATATCCAACTCCTTCCAAATCCAATACTGATACGCTTCCGATAGCATGAGAAGTGATATCCCAATGCTTCTACCAAACCTGAGACCCATACTATGGCATGAGATGTGATATCAAACTTCTTCCCATTCCAATCCTGAGACCCTTCCTATAGCTTGAGATGTGTTATCCAACTCCTTCCCATTCCAATTCTGAGACCCTTCCTATAACATGAGATTTGATGTCTCAATGCTTCTAATACCAAACCTGAGATCTTTCCTATAACATGAGATGAGATATCCAACTCCTTCCCATTCCAATTCTGAGACCCTTCCTATAGCATGAGATGTGATATCTCAATGCTTATACCAAACCTGAGACTCTTCCTATAGCTTGAGATGTGATATCCAACTCCTTCCCATTCCAATCCTGAGACCCTTCCTATAGCATGAGATGTGATATCTCAATGCTTCTAATACCAAACCTGAGACCCTTCCTATAGCTTGAGATGTGATATCCAACTCCTTCCCCTTCCAAACCTGAGAGCCTTCCCATAGCATGAGATATGATATCCAAGTCCTTCCCATTCCAATCCTGAGACCCTTCCTATAACATGAGATGTGATATCCAACTCCTTCCCATTCCAACCTGAGACCCTTCCTATAGCATGATGGGATATCCAACTCCTTCCAAATCCAATACTGATACGCTTCCGATAGCATGAGAAGTGATATCCCAATGCTTCTACCAAACCTGAGACCCATACTATGGCATGAGATGTGATATCAAACTTCTTCCCATTCCAATCCTGAGACCCTTCCTATAGCTTGAGATGTGTTATCCAACTCCTTCCCATTCCAATTCTGAGACCCTTCCTATACCATGAGACTTGATATCTCAATGCTTCTAATACCAAACCTGAGACCCGTCCTATAACATGAGATGTGATATCCAAATCCTTCCCCTTCCAAACCTTAGACCCTTCCTATATCATGAGATGTGATATCCAACTCCTTCCCATTCCAATCCTGAGACCCTTCCGATATCATGAGATTTGTTATCTCAATGCTTCTAATATCAAACTTGAGACCCTCCCTATAGCATGAGATGTGACATCCAAGTCCTTCCCATTCCAATCCTGAGACCCTTCCGATAGCAGAGATGTGATATCTCAATGCTTATACCAAACCTGAGACCCTTCCTATAGCCTGAGATGTCATATACAACTCCTTCCCATTCCAATCCTGAGACCCTTCCTATAGCATGAGATGTGATATCTCAATGCTTATACCAAATCAGAGACCCTTCCTATAGCATGAGATGTGATATCCAACTCCTTCCCATTCCAATCCTGAGACCCTTCCTATAGCATGAGAAGTGATATCTCCATGCGTATACCAAACCTGAGACCCTTCCTATAGCATGAGATGTGATATCCAAATCCGTCCCATTCCAATCCTGAGACCCTTCCTATACCATGAGATGTGATATCTCAATGCTTATACCAAACCTGAGAGCCTACCTATAGCATGAGATGTGATGTCCAAGTCCATCCCATTCCAATCCTTAGACCCTTCCTACAGCATGCGATGTGATATCTCAATGATTCTAATACCAAACCAGAGACCCGTCCTATAACATGAGATGGGATATCCAACTTCTTCCCATTCCAATCCTGAGCCACTTCCGATAGCAAAGATGTGATATCTCAATGCTTATACCAAACCTGAGACCCTTCCTATAACATGAGATGTGATATCCAAATCATTCCCATTCCAATCCTGAGACCCTTTCCAATCCTGAGACCCTTCCGATAGCATGAGATGTGATATCTCAATGCTTCTAATACCAAACCTGAGATCCTTCCTATAGCATATGTGATATCCAACTCCTTCCCATTCCAAACATGAGACCCTTCCTATAGCAAGAATGTAATATCCAACTCCTACCCATTCCAATCCTGAGACCCTTCCTATAGCATGAGATGTGATATATCAATGCTTCTAATACCAAACCTGAGATCCTTCCTATAGCATGAGATGTGATATCCAACTTCTTCCCATTCCATTCCTGAGACCCTTCCTATAGCATGAGATGTGATATCTCAATGCTTATACCAAACCTGAGACCCTTCCTATAGCATGAGATGTGATATCCAACTTCTTCCCATTCCAATCCTGAGACCCTTCCTATAACATGAGATGTGATGTCTCAATGCTTCTAATACCAAACCTGAGATCTTTCCTATAACATGAGATGATATCCAACTCCTTCCCATTCCAATTCTGAGACCCTTCCTATAGCATGAGATATGATATCCAAGTCCTTCCCATTCCAATCCTGAGACCCTTCCTATAACATGAGATGTGATATCCAACTCCTTCCCATTCCAACCTGAGACCCTTCCTATAGCATGAGATGGGATATCCAACTCCTTCCAAATCCAATACTGATACCCTTCCGATAGCATGAGATGTGATATCCCAATGCTTCTACCAAACCTGAGACCCATACTATGGCATGAGATGTGATATCAAACTCCTTCCCATTCCAATCCTGAGACCCTTCCTATAGCTTGAGATGTGATATCCAACTCCTTCCCATTCCAATTCTGAGACCCTTCCTATACCATGAGACTTGATATCTCAATGCTTCTAATACCAAATCTGAGATCCTTCCTATAGCATGAGATGTGATATCCAACTTCTTCCCATTCCAATCCTGAGACCCTTCCTATAGCATGAGATGTGATATCTCAATGCTACCAAACCTGAGACCCTTCCTATAGCATGAGATGTGATATCCAACTCCTTCCCATTCCAATCCTGAGACACTTCCTATAGCATGAGATGTGATATCTCAATGCTTCTAATACCAAACCTGAGACTCTTCCTATAACATGAGATGGGATATCCAACTCCTTCCCATTCCAATCCTGAGACCCTGTCGATTGCAAAGATGTGATATCTCAATGCGTATACCAAACCTAAGACCCTTCCTACGGCATGAGATGTCATATACAACTCCTTCCCATTCCAATCCTGAGACCCTTCCTATAGCATGAGATGTGATATCTCAATGCTTATACCAAACCTGAGACCCTTCCTATAGCATGAGATGTGATATCCAACTCCTTCCCATTCCAATCCTGAGACCCTTCCTATAGCATGAGATGTATCTCACTGCTTATAACAAACCTGAGACCCTTCCTATAGCATGATGGGATATCCAACTCCTTCCAAATCCAATACTGATACGCTTCCGATAGCATGAGAAGTGATATCCCAATGCTTCTACCAAACCTGAGACCCATACTATGGCATGAGATGTGATTTCAAACTTCTTCCCATTCCAATCCTGAGACCCTTCCTATAGCTTGAGATGTGTTATCCAACTCCTTCCCATTCCAATTCTGAGACCCTTCCTATAACATGAGATTTGATGTCTCAATGCTTCTAATACCAAACCTGAGATCTTTCCTATAACATGAGATGAGATATCCAACTCCTTCCCATTCCAATTCTGAGACCCTTCCTATAGCATGAGATGTGATATCTCAATGCTTATACCAAACCTGAGACTCTTCCTATAGCTTGAGATGTGATATCCAACTCCTTCCCATTCCAATCCTGAGACCCTTCCTATAGCATGAGATGTGATATCTCAATGCTTCTAATACCAAACCTGAGACCCTTCCTATAGCTTGAGATGTGATATCCAACTCCTTCCCCTTCCAAACCTGAGAGCCTTCCCATAGCATGAGATATGATATCCAAGTCCTTCCCATTCCAATCCTGAGACCCTTCCTATAACATGAGATGTGATATCCAACTCCTTCCCATTCCAACCTGAGACCCTTCCTATAGCATGATGGGATATCCAACTCCTTCCAAATCCAATACTGATACGCTTCCGATAGCATGAGAAGTGATATCCCAATGCTTCTACCAAACCTGAGACCCATACTATGGCATGAGATGTGATATCAAACTTCTTCCCATTCCAATCCTGAGACCCTTCCTATAGCTTGAGATGTGTTATCCAACTCCTTCCCATTCCAATTCTGAGACCCTTCCTATACCATGAGACTTGATATCTCAATGCTTCTAATACCAAACCTGAGACCCGTCCTATAACATGAGATGTGATATCCAAATCCTTCCCCTTCCAAACCTTAGACCCTTCCTATATCATGAGATGTGATATCCAACTCCTTCCCATTCCAATCCTGAGACCCTTCCGATATCATGAGATTTGTTATCTCAATGCTTCTAATATCAAACTTGAGACCCTCCCTATAGCATGAGATGTGACATCCAAGTCCTTCCCATTCCAATCCTGAGACCCTTCCGATAGCAGAGATGTGATATCTCAATGCTTATACCAAACCTGAGACCCTTCCTATAGCCTGAGATGTCATATACAACTCCTTCCCATTCCAATCCTGAGACCCTTCCTATAGCATGAGATGTGATATCTCAATGCTTATACCAAATCAGAGACCCTTCCTATAGCATGAGATGTGATATCCAACTCCTTCCCATTCCAATCCTGAGACCCTTCCTATAGCATGAGAAGTGATATCTCCATGCGTATACCAAACCTGAGACCCTTCCTATAGCATGAGATGTGATATCCAAATCCGTCCCATTCCAATCCTGAGACCCTTCCTATACCATGAGATGTGATATCTCAATGCTTATACCAAACCTGAGAGCCTACCTATAGCATGAGATGTGATGTCCAAGTCCATCCCATTCCAATCCTTAGACCCTTCCTACAGCATGCGATGTGATATCTCAATGATTCTAATACCAAACCAGAGACCCGTCCTATAACATGAGATGGGATATCCAACTTCTTCCCATTCCAATCCTGAGCCACTTCCGATAGCAAAGATGTGATATCTCAATGCTTATACCAAACCTGAGACCCTTCCTATAACATGAGATGTGATATCCAAATCATTCCCATTCCAATCCTGAGACCCTTCCGATAGCATGAGATGTGATATCTCAATGCTTCTAATACCAAACCTGAGATCCTTCCTATAGCATATGTGATATCCAACTCCTTCCCATTCCAAACATGAGACCCTTCCTATAGCAAGAATGTAATATCCAACTCCTACCCATTCCAATCCTGAGACCCTTCCTATAGCATGAGATCTGATATATCAATGCTTCTAATACCAAACCTGAGATCCTTCCTATAGCATGAGATGTGATATCCAACTTCTTCCCATTCCATTCCTGAGACCCTTCCTATAGCATGAGATGTGATATCTCAATGCTTATACCAAACCTGAGACCCTTCCTATAGCATGAGATGTGATATCCAACTTCTTCCCATTCCAATCCTGAGACCCTTCCTATAACATGAGATGTGATGTCTCAATGCTTCTAATACCAAACCTGAGATCTTTCCTATAACATGAGATGATATCCAACTCCTTCCCATTCCAATTCTGAGACCCTTCCTATAGCATGAGATATGATATCCAAGTCCTTCCCATTCCAATCCTGAGACCCTTCCTATAACATGAGATGTGATATCCAACTCCTTCCCATTCCAACCTGAGACCCTTCCTATAGCATGAGATGGGATATCCAACTCCTTCCAAATCCAATACTGATACCCTTCCGATAGCATGAGATGTGATATCCCAATGCTTCTACCAAACCTGAGACCCATACTATGGCATGAGATGTGATATCAAACTCCTTCCCATTCCAATCCTGAGACCCTTCCTATAGCTTGAGATGTGATATCCAACTCCTTCCCATTCCAATTCTGAGACCCTTCCTATACCATGAGACTTGATATCTCAATGCTTCTAATACCAAATCTGAGATCCTTCCTATAGCATGAGATATGATATCCAACTTCTTCCCATTCCAATCCTGAGACCCTTCCTATAGCATGAGATGTGATATCTCAATGCTACCAAACCTGAGACCCTTCCTATAGCATGAGATGTGATATCCAACTCCTTCCCATTCCAATCCTGAGACACTTCCTATAGCATGAGATGTGATATCTCAATGCTTCTAATACCAAACCTGAGACTCTTCCTATAACATGAGATGGGATATCCAACTCCTTCCCATTCCAATCCTGAGACCCTGTCGATTGCAAAGATGTGATATCTCAATGCGTATACCAAACCTAAGACCCTTCCTACGGCATGAGATGTCATATACAACTCCTTCCCATTCCAATCCTGAGACCCTTCCTATAGCATGAGATGTGATATCTCAATGCTTATACCAAACCTGAGACCCTTCCTATAGCATGAGATGTGATATCCAACTCCTTCCCATTCCAATCCTGAGACACTTCCTATAGCATGAGATGTATCTCACTGCTTATAACAAACCTGAGACCCTTCCTATAGCATGAGATGTGATATCCAATCCTTCCCATTCCAATCCTGAGACCCTTCCTATAGCATGAGATGTGATATCTCAATGCTTCTAATATCAAACTTGAGACCCTCCCTATAGCATATGTGATATCCAAGTCCTTCCCATTCCAATCCTGAGACACTTCCTATAGCATGAGATGTGATATCTCAATGCTTCTAATACCAAACCTGAGACTCTTCCTATAACATGAGATGGGATATCCAACTCCTTCCGATTCCAATCCTGAGACCCTTTCGATTGCAAAGATGTGATATCTCAATGCTTATACCAAACCTGAGACCCTTCCTACGGCATGAGATGTCATATACAACTCCTTCCCATTCCAATCCTGAGACCCTTCCGATAGCATGAGATGTGATATCTCAATGCTTCTAATACCAAATCTGAGATGCTTCCTATAGCATGAGATGTGATATCCAACTTCTTCCCATTCCAATCCTGAGACCCTTCCTATAGCATGAGATGTGATATCTCAATGCTTATACCAAACCTGAGACCCTTCCTATAGCATGAGATGTGATATCCAACTTCTTCCCATTCCAATCCTGAGACCCTTCCTATAACATGAGATGTGATGTCTCAATGCTTCTAATACCAAACCTGAGATCTTTCCTATAACATGAGATGTGATATCCAACTCCTTCCCATTCCAATCCTGAGACCCTTCTGATAGCATGAGATGTGATATCTCAATGTCTCTAATACCAAACCTGAGATCCTACCTCTAACATGAAATGTGATATCCAACTCCTTCCCTTTCCAAACCTGAGACCCTGCCTATAGCATGAGATGTGATATCCAAGTCCTTCCCATTCCAATCCCGAGACCCTTCCTATAGCATGTGATGTGATATCTCAATGCTTATACCAAACCTGAGACCCTTCCTATGGCATGAGATGTCATATACAACTCCTTCCCATTCCAATCCTGGGAGCCTTCCCATAGCATGAGATATGATATCCAAGTCCTTCCCATTCCAACCTGAGACCCTTCCTATAGCATGATGGGATATCCAACTCCTTCCAAATCCAATACTGATACCCTTCCGATAGCATGAGATGTGATATCCCAATGCTTCTACCAAACCTGAGACCCATACTATGGCATGAGATGTGATATCAAACTTCTTCCCATTCCAATCCTGAGACCCTTCCTATAGCTTGAGATGTGTTATCCAACTCCTTCCCATTCCAATTCTGAGACCCTTCCTATACCATGAGACTTGATATCTCAATGCTTCTAATACCAAACCTGAGACCCGTCCTATAACATGAGATGTGATATCCAAATCCTTCCCCTTCCAAACCTTAGACTCTTCCTATATCATGAGATGTGATATCCAACTCCTTCCCATTCCAATCCTGAGACCCTTCCGATATCATGAGATTTGTTATCTCAATGCTTCTAATATCAAACTTGAGACCCTCCCTATAGCATGAGATGTGACATCCAAGTCCTTCCCATTCCAATCCTGAGACCCTTCCGATAGCAGAGATGTGATATCTCAATGCTTATACCAAACCTGAGACCCTTCCTATAGCCTGAGATGTCATATACAACTCCTTCCCATTCCAATCCTGAGACCCTTCCTATAGCATGAGATGTGATATCTCAATGCTTATACCAAATCAGAGACCCTTCCTATAGCATGAGATGTGATATCCAACTCCTTCCCATTCCAATCCTGAGACCCTTCCTATAGCATGAGAAGTGATATCTCCATGCGTATACCAAACCTGAGACCCTTCCTATAGCATGAGAATTGATATCCAAATCCGTCCCATTCCAATCCTGAGACCCTTCCTATACCATGAGATGTGATATCTCAATGCTTATACCAAACCTGAGAGCCTACCTATAGCATGAGATGTGATGTCCAAGTCCATCCCATTCCAATCCTTAGACCCTTCCTACAGCATGCGATGTGATATCTCAATGATTCTAATACCAAACCAGAGACCCGTCCTATAATTTGAGATGGGATATCCAACTTCTTCCCATTCCAATCCTGAGCCACTTCCGATAGCAAAGATGTGATATCTCAATGCTTATACCAAACCTGAGACCCTTCCTATAACATGAGATGTGATATCCAAATCATTCCCATTCCAATCCTGAGACCCTTCCGATAGCATGAGATGTGATATCTCAATGCTTCTAATACCAAACCTGAGATCCTTCCTATAGCATATGTGATATCCAACTCCTTCCCATTCCAAACATGAGACCCTTCCTATAGCAAGAATGTAATATCCAACTCCTACCCATTCCAATCCTGAGACCCTTCCTATAGCATGAGATGTGATATATCAATGCTTCTAATACCAAACCTGAGATCCTTCCTATAGCATGAGATGTGATATCCAACTTTTTCCCATTCCAATCCTGAGACCCTTCCTATAGCATGAGATGTGATATCTCAATGCTTATACCAAACCTGAGACCCTTCCTATAGCATGAGATGTGATATCCAACTTCTTCCCATTCCAATCCTGAGACCCTTCCTATAACATGAGATGTGATGTCTCAATGCTTCTAATACCAAACCTGAGATCTTTCCTATAACATGAGATGATATCCAACTCCTTCCCATTCCAATTCTGAGACCCTTCCTATAGCATGAGATATGATATCCAAGTCCTTCCCATTCCAATCCTGAGACCCTTCCTATAACATGAGATGTGATATCCAACTCCTTCCCATTCCAACCTGAGGCCCTTCCTATAGCATGAGATGGGATATCCAACTCCTTCCAAATCCAATACTGATACCCTTCCGATAGCATGAGATGTGATATCCCAATGCTTCTACCAAACCTGAGACCCATACTATGGCATGAGATGTGATATCAAACTCCTTCCCATTCCAATCCTGAGACCCTTCCTATAGCTTGAGATGTGATATCTAACTCCTTCCCATTCCAATTCTGAGACCCTTCCTATACCATGAGACTTGATATCTCAATGCTTCTAATACCAAATCTGAGATCCTTCCTATAGCATGAGATGTGATATCCAACTTCTTCCCATTCCAATCCTGAGACCCTTCCTATAGCATGAGATGTGATATCTCAATGCTACCAAACCTGAGACCCTTCCTATAGCATGAGATGTGATATCCAACTCCTTCCCATTCCAATCCTGAGACACTTCCTATAGCATGAGATGTATCTCACTGCTAATAACAAACCTGAGACCCTTCCTATAGCATGAGATGTGATATCCAATCCTTCCCATTCCAATCCTGAGACCCTTCCTATAGCATGAGATGTGATATCTCAATGCTTCTAATATCAAACTTGAGACCCTCCCTATAGCATATGTGATATCCAAGTCCTTCCCATTCCAATCCCGAGACACTTCCTATAGCATGAGATGTGATATCTCAATGCTTCTAATACCAAACCTGAGACTCTTCCTATAACATGAGATGGGATATCCAACTCCTTCCCATTCCAATCCTGAGACCCTTTCGATTGCAAAGATGTGATATCTCAATGCTTATACCAAACCTGAGACCCTTCCTACGGCATGAGATGTCATATACAACTCCTTCCCATTCCAATCCTGAGACCCTTCCGATAGCATGAGATGTGATATCTCAATGCTTCTAATACCAAACCTGAGATCCTTCCTATAGCATATGTGATATCCAACTCCTTCCCATTCCAAACATGAGACCCTTCCTATAGCAAGAATGTAATATCCAACTCCTACCCATTCCAATCCTGAGACCCTTCCTATAGCATGAGATGTGATATATCAATGCTTCTAATACCAAACCTGAGATCCTTCCTATAGCATGAGATGTGATATCCAACTTTTTCCCATTCCAATCCTGAGACCCTTCCTATAGCATGAGATGTGATATCTCAATGCTTATACCAAACCTGAGACCCTTCCTATAGCATGAGATGTGATATCCAACTTCTTCCCATTCCAATCCTGAGACCCTTCCTATAACATGAGATGTGATGTCTCAATGCTTCTAATACCAAACCTGAGATCTTTCCTATAACATGAGATGATATCCAACTCCTTCCCATTCCAATTCTGAGACCCTTCCTATAGCATGAGATATGATATCCAAGTCCTTCCCATTCCAATCCTGAGACCCTTCCTATAACATGAGATGTGATATCCAACTCCTTCCCATTCCAACCTGAGACCCTTCCTATAGCATGAGATGGGATATCCAACTCCTTCCAAATCCAATACTGATACCCTTCCGATAGCATGAGATGTGATATCCCAATGCTTCTACCAAACCTGAGACCCATACTATGGCATGAGATGTGATATCAAACTCCTTCCCATTCCAATCCTGAGACCCTTCCTATAGCTTGAGATGTGATATCCAACTCCTTCCCATTCCAATTCTGAGACCCTTCCTATACCATGAGACTTGATATCTCAATGCTTCTAATACCAAATCTGAGATCCTTCCTATAGCATGAGATGTGATATCCAACTTCTTCCCATTCCAATCCTGAGACCCTTCCTATAGCATGAGATGTGATATCTCAATGCTACCAAACCTGAGACCCTTCCTATAGCATGAGATGTGATATCCAACTCCTTCCCATTCCAATCCTGAGACACTTCCTATAGCATGAGATGTATCTCACTGCTTATAACAAACCTGAGACCCTTCCTATAGCATGAGATGTGATATCCAATCCTTCCCATTCCAATCCTGAGACCCTTCCTATAGCATGAGATGTGATATCTCAATGCTTCTAATATCAAACTTGAGACCCTCCCTATAGCATATGTGATATCCAAGTCCTTCCCATTCCAATCCCGAGACACTTCCTATAGCATGAGATGTGATATCTCAATGCTTCTAATACCAAACCTGAGACTCTTCCTATAACATGAGATGGGATATCCAACTCCTTCCCATTCCAATCCTGAGACCCTTTCGATTGCAAAGATGTGATATCTCAATGCTTATACCAAACCTGAGACCCTTCCTACGGCATGAGATGTCATATACAACTCCTTCCCATTCCAATCCTGAGACCCTTCCGATAGCATGAGATGTGATATCTCAATGCTTCTAATACCAAATCTGAGATGCTTCCTATAGCATGAGATGTGATATCCAACTTCTTCCCATTCCAATCCTGAGACCCTTCCTATAGCATGAGATGTGATATCTCAATGCTTATACCAAACCTGAGACCCTTCCTATAGCATGAGATGTGATATCCAACTTCTTCCCATTCCAATCCTGAGACCCTTCCTATAACATAAGATGTGATGTCTCAATGCTTCTAATACCAAACCTGAGATCTTTCCTATAACATGAGATGTGATATCCAACTCCTTCCCATTCCAATTATGAGACCCTTCCTATAGCATGAGATATGATATCCAAGTCCTTCCCATTCCAATCCTGAGACCCTTCCTATAACATGAGATGGGATATCCAACTCCTTCCAAATCCAATACTGATACCCTTCTGATAGCATGAGATGTGATATCCCAATGCTTCTACCAAACCTGAGACCCATACTATGGCATGAGATGTGATATCAAACTCCTTCCCATTCCAATCCTGAGACCCTTCCTATAGCTTGAGATGTGATATCCAACTCCTTCCCATTCCAATCCTGAGACCCTTCCTATAACATGAGATGTGATATCCAACTCCTTCCCATTCCAACCTGAGACCCTTCCTTTAGCATGAGATGGGATATCCAACTCCTTCCAAATCCAATACTGATACCCTTCCGATGGCATGAGATGTGATATCCCAATGCTTCTACCAAACCTGAGACCCATACTATGGCATGAGATGTGATATCAAACTCCTTCCCATTCCAATCCTGAGACCCGTCCTATAACATGAGATGTGATATCCAAATCCTTCCCATTCCAATCCTGAGACCCCTCCGATATCATGAGATGTGATATCTCAATGCTTCTAATATCAAACTTGAGACCCTCCCTATAGCATGGGATGTGATATCGAAGTCCTTCCCATTCCAATCCTGAGACCCTTCCTATAGCATGAGAAGTGATATCTCAATGCTTCTAATACCAAACCTTAGACCCTTCCTTTATCATGAGATGTGATATCCAACTCCTTCCCATTCCAATCCTGAGACCCTTCCGATATCATGAGATGTGATATCTCAATGCTTCTAATATCAAACTTGAGACCCTCCCTATAGCATGAGATGTGATATCCAAATACTTCCCATTCCAATCCTGAGACCCTCCCTATAGCATGAGAAGTGATATCTCAATGCTTCTAATACCAAACCTGAGATCCTTCCTATAACATGAGATGTGATATCCAACTCCTTCCCATTCCAATCCTGAGACACTTCCTATAGCATGAGATGTGCTATCCAACTCATTCCCATTCCAATCCTGAGACTCTTATGATAGCATGAGATGTGATATCTCAATGCCTCTAATACCAAACCTGAGATACTTCCGATAGCATGAGATGTGATATCTCAATGCTTCTAATACCAAACCTGAGATCCTTCCTATAACATGAGATGTGATATCCAAATCCTTCCCTTTCCAAACCTGAGACCCTCCCTTTAGCATGAGATGTGATATCCAACTCCTTCCCATTCCAATCCTGAGACCCTTCTGATAGCATGAGATGTGATATCTCAATGCCTCTAATACCAAACCTGAGATCCTACCTCTAACATGAAATGTGATATCCAACTCCTTCCCTTTCCAAACCTGAGACCCTGCCTATAGCATGAGATGTGATATCCAAGTCCTTCCCATTCCAATCCCGAGACCCTTCCTATAGCATGTGATGTGATATCTCAATGCTTATACCAAACCTGAGACCCTTCCTATGGCATGAGATGTCATATACAACTCCTTCCCATTCCAATCCTGAGACCCTTCCTATAGCATGAGATGTGATATCTCAATGCTTATACCAAACCTGAGACCCTTCCTATAGCATGAGATGTGATATCCAACTTCTTCCCATTCCAATCCTGAGACCCTTCCTATAACATGAGATTTGATGTCTCAATGCTTCTAATACCAAACCTGAGATCTTTCCTATAACATGAGATGTGATATCCAACTCCTTCCCATTCCAATTCTGAGACCCTTCCTATAGCATGAGGTGTGATATCTCAATGCTTATACCAAACCTGAGATTCTTCCTATAGCTTGAGATGTGATATCCAACTCCTTCCCATTCCAATCCTGAGACCCTTCCTATAGCATGAGATGTGATATCTCAATGCTTCTAATACCAAACCTGAGACCCTTCCTATAGCTTGAGATGTGATATCCAACTCCTTCCCCTTCCAAACCTGAGAGCCTTCCCATAGCATGAGATATGATATCTAAGTCCTTCCCATTCCAATCCTGAGACCCTTCCTATAACATGAGATGTGATATCCAACTCCTTCCCATTCCAACCTGAGACCCTTCCTATAGCATGATGGGATATCCAACTCCTTCCAAATCCAATACTGATACGCTTCCGATAGCATGAGATGTGATATCTCAATGCTTCTAATACCAAATCTGAGATGCTTCCTATAGCATGAGATGTGATATCCAACTTCTTCCCATTCCAATCCTGAGACCCTTCCTATAGCATGAGATGTGATATCTCAATGCTTATACCAAACCTGAGACCCTTCCTATAGCATGAGATGTGATATCCAACTTCTTCCCATTCCAATCCTGAGACCCTTCCTATAACATGAGATGTGATGTCTCAATGCTTCTAATACCAAACCTGAGATCTTTCCTATAACATGAGATGTGATATCCAACTCCTTCCCATTCCAATTATGAGACCCTTCCTATAGCATGAGATATGATATCCAAGTCCTTCCCATTCCAATCCTGAGACCCTTCCTATAACATGAGATGGGATATCCAACTCCTTCCAAATCCAATACTGATACCCTTCTGATAGCATGAGATGTGATATCCCAATGCTTCTACCAAACCTGAGACCCATACTATGGCATGAGATGTGATATCAAACTCCTTCCCATTCCAATCCTGAGACCCTTCCTATAGCTTGAGATGTGATATCCAACTCCTTCCCATTCCAATCCTGAGACCCTTCCTATAACATGAGATGTGATATCCAACTCCTTCCCATTCCAACCTGAGACCCTTCCTTTAGCATGAGATGGGATATCCAACTCCTTCCAAATCCAATACTGATACCCTTCCGATGGCATGAGATGTGATATCCCAATGCTTCTACCAAACCTGAGACCCATACTATGGCATGAGATGTGATATCAAACTCCTTCCCATTCCAATCCTGAGACCCGTCCTATAACATGAGATGTGATATCCAAATCCTTCCCATTCCAATCCTGAGACCCCTCCGATATCATGAGATGTGATATCTCAATGCTTCTAATATCAAACTTGAGACCCTCCCTATAGCATGGGATGTGATATCCAAGTCCTTCCCATTCCAATCCTGAGACCCTTCCTATAGCATGAGAAGTGATATCTCAATGCTTCTAATACCAAACCTTAGACCCTTCCTTTATCATGAGATGTGATATCCAACTCCTTCCCATTCCAATCCTGAGACCCTTCCGATATCATGAGATGTGATATCTCAATGCTTCTAATATCAAACTTGAGACCCTCCCTATAGCATGAGATGTGATATCCAAATACTTCCCATTCCAATCCTGAGACCCTCCCTATAGCATGAGAAGTGATATCTCAATGCTTCTAATACCAAACCTGAGATCCTTCCTATAACATGAGATGTGATATCCAACTCCTTCCCATTCCAATCCTGAGACACTTCCTATAGCATGAGATGTGCTATCCAACTCCTTCCCATTCCAATCCTGAGACTCTTATGATAGCATGAGATATGATATCTCAATGCCTCTAATACCAAACCTGAGATACTTCCGATAGCATGAGATGTGATATCTCAATGCTTCTAATACCAAACCTGAGATCCTTCCTATAACATGAGATGTGATATCCAAATCCTTCCCTTTCCAAACCTGAGACCCTCCCTTTAGCATGAGATGTGATATCCAACTCCTTCCCATTCCAATCCTGAGACCCTTCTGATAGCATGAGATGTGATATCTCAATGCCTCTAATACCAAACCTGAGATCCTACCTCTAACATGAAATGTGATATCCAACTCCTTCCCTTTCCAAACCTGAGACCCTGCCTATAGCATGAGATGTGATATCCAAGTCCTTCCCATTCCAATCCCGAGACCCTTCCTATAGCATGTGATGTGATATCTCAATGCTTATACCAAACCTGAGACCCTTCCTATGGCATGAGATGTCATATACAACTCCTTCCCATTCCAATCCTGAGACCCTTCCTATAGCATGAGATGTGATATCTCAATGCTTATACCAAACCTGAGACCCTTCCTATAGCATGAGATGTGATATCCAACTTCTTCCCATTCCAATCCTGAGACCCTTCCTATAACATGAGATTTGATGTCTCAATGCTTCTAATACCAAACCTGAGATCTTTCCTATAACATGAGATGTGATATCCAACTCCTTCCCATTCCAATTCTGAGACCCTTCCTATAGCATGAGGTATGATATCTCAATGCTTATACCAAACCTGAGACTCTTCCTATAGCTTGAGATGTGATATCCAACTCCTTCCCATTCCAATCCTGAGACCCTTCCTATAGCATGAGATGTGATATCTCAATGCTTCTAATACCAAACCTGAGACCCTTCCTATAGCTTGAGATGTGATATCCAACTCCTTCCCCTTCCAAACCTGAGAGCCTTCCCATAGCATGAGATATGATATCCAAGTCCTTCCCATTCCAATCCTGAGACCCTTCCTATAACATGAGATGTGATATCCAACTCCTTCCCATTCCAACCTGAGACCCTTCCTATAGCATGATGGGATATCCAACTCCTTCCAAATCCAATACTGATACGCTTCCGATAGCATGAGATGTGATATCCCAATGCTTCTACCAAACCTGAGACCCATACTATGGCATGAGATGTGATATCAAACTTCTTCCCATTCCAATCCTGAGACCCTTCCTATAGCTTGAGATGTGTTATCCAACTCCTTCCCATTCCAATTCTGAGACCCTTCCTATACCATGAGACTTGATATCTCAATGCTTCTAATACCAAACCTGAGACCCGTCCTATAACATGAGATGTGATATCCAAATCCTACCCCTTCCAAACCTTAGACCCTTCCTATATCATGAGATGTGATATCCAACTCCTTCCCATTCCAATCCTGAGACCCTTCCGATATCATGAGATTTGTTATCTCAATGCTTCTAATATCAAACTTGAGACCCTCCCTATAGCATGAGATGTGACATCCAAGTCCTTCCCATTCCAATCCTGAGACCCTTCCGATAGCAGAGATGTGATATCTCAATGCTTATACCAAACCTGAGACCCTTCCTATAGCCTGAGATGTCATATACAACTCCTTCCCATTCCAATCCTGAGACCCTTCCTATAGCATGAGATGTGATATCTCAATGCTTATACCAAATCAGAGACCCTTCCTATAGCATGAGATGTGATATCCAACTCCTTCCCATTCCAATCCTGAGACCCTTCCTATAGCATGAGAAGTGATATCTCCATGCGTATACCAAACCTGAGACCCTTCCTATAGCATGAGATGTGATATCCAAATCTGTACCATTCCAATCCTGAGACCCTTCCTATACCATGAGATGTGATATCTCAATGCTTATACCAAACCTGAGAGCCTACCTATAGCATGAGATGTGATGTCCAAGTCCATCCCATTCCAATCCTTAGACCCTTCCTACAGCATGCGATGTGATATCTCAATGATTCTAATACCAAACCTGAGACCCGTCCTATAACATGAGATGTGATATCCAAATCCTTCCCCTTCCAAACCTTAGACCCTTCCTATATCATGAGATGTGATATCCAACTCCTTCCCATTCCAATCCTGAGACCCTTCCGATATCATGAGATTTGTTATCTCAATGCTTCTAATATCAAACTTGAGACCCTCCCTATAGCATGAGATGTGACATCCAAGTCCTTCCCATTCCAATCCTGAGACCCTTCCGATAGCAGAGATGTGATATCTCAATGCTTATACCAAACCTGAGACCCTTCCTATAGCCTGAGATGTCATATACAACTCCTTCCCATTCCAATCCTGAGACCCTTCCTATAGCATGTGATGTGATATCTCAATGCTTATACCAAATCAGAGACCCTTCCTATAGCATGAGATGTGATATCCAACTCCTTCCCATTCCAATCCTGAGACCCTTCCTATAGCATGAGAAGTGATATCTCCATGCGTATACCAAACCTGAGACCCTTCCTATAGCATGAGAATTGATATCCAAATCCGTCCCATTCCAATCCTGAGACCCTTCCTATACCATGAGATGTGATATCTCAATGCTTATACCAAACCTGAGAGCCTACCTATAGCATGAGATGTGATGTCCAAGTCCATCCCATTCCAATCCTTAGACCCTTCCTACAGCATGCGATGTGATATCTCAATGATTCTAATACCAAACCAGAGACCCGTCCTATAACATGAGATGGGATATCCAACTTCTTCCCATTTCAATCCTGAGCCACTTCCGATAGCAAAGATGTGATATCTCAATGCTTATACCAAACCTGAGACCCTTCCTATAACATGAGATGTGATATCCAAATCATTCCCATTCCAATCCTGAGACCCTTCCGATAGCATGAGATGTGATATCTCAATGCTTCTAATACCAAACCTGAGATCCTTCCTATAGCATATGTGATATCCAACTCCTTCCCATTCCAAACATGAGACCCTTCCTATAGCAAGAATGTAATATCCAACTCCTACCCATTCCAATCCTGAGACCCTTCCTATAGCATGAGATGTGATATATCAATGCTTCTAATACCAAACCTGAGATCCTTCCTATAGCATGAGATGTGATATCCAACTTCTTCCCATTCCAATCCTGAGACCCTTCCTATAGCATGAGATGTGATATCTCAATGCTTATACCAAACCTGAGACCCTTCCTATAGCATGAGATGTGATATCCAACTTCTTCCCATTCCAATCCTGAGACCCTTCCTATAACATGAGATGTGATGTCTCAATGCTTCTAATACCAAACCTGAGATCTTTCCTATAACATGAGATGATATCCAACTCCTTCCCATTCCAATTCTGAGACCCTTCCTATAGCATGAGATATGATATCCAAGTCCTTCCCATTCCAATCCTGAGACCCTTCCTATAACATGAGATGTGATATCCAACTCCTTCCCATTCCAACCTGAGACCCTTCCTATAGCATGAGATGGGATATCCAACTCCTTCCAAATCCAATACTGATACCCTTCCGATAGCATGAGATGTGATATCCCAATGCTTCTACCAAACCTGAGACCCATACTATGGCATGAGATGTGATATCAAACTCCTTCCCATTCCAATCCTGAGACCCTTCCTATAGCTTGAGATGTGATATCTAACTCCTTCCCATTCCAATTCTGAGACCCTTCCTATACCATGAGACTTGATATCTCAATGCTTCTAATACCAAATCTGAGATCCTTCCTATAGCATGAGATGTGATATCCAACTTCTTCCCATTCCAATCCTGAGACCCTTCCTATAGCATGAGATGTGATATCTCAATGCTACCAAACCTGAGACCCTTCCTATAGCATGAGATGTGATATCCAACTCCTTCCCATTCCAATCCTGAGACACTTCCTATAGCATGAGATGTATCTCACTGCTAATAACAAACCTGAGACCCTTCCTATAGCATGAGATGTGATATCCAATCCTTCCCATTCCAATCCTGAGACCCTTCCTATAGCATGAGATGTGATATCTCAATGCTTCTAATATCAAACTTGAGACCCTCCCTATAGCATATGTGATATCCAAGTCCTTCCCATTCCAATCCCGAGACACTTCCTATAGCATGAGATGTGATATCTCAATGCTTCTAATACCAAACCTGAGACTCTTCCTATAACATGAGATGGGATATCCAACTCCTTCCCATTCCAATCCTGAGACCCTTTCGATTGCAAAGATGTGATATCTCAATGCTTATACCAAACCTGAGACCCTTCCTACGGCATGAGATGTCATATACAACTCCTTCCCATTCCAATCCTGAGACCCTTCCGATAGCATGAGATGTGATATCTCAATGCTTCTAATACCAAACCTGAGATCCTTCCTATAGCATATGTGATATCCAACTCCTTCCCATTCCAAACATGAGACCCTTCCTATAGCAAGAATGTAATATCCAACTCCTACCCATTCCAATCCTGAGACCCTTCCTATAGCATGAGATGTGATATATCAATGCTTCTAATACCAAACCTGAGATCCTTCCTATAGCATGAGATGTGATATCCAACTTTTTCCCATTCCAATCCTGAGACCCTTCCTATAGCATGAGATGTGATATCTCAATGCTTATACCAAACCTGAGACCCTTCCTATAGCATGAGATGTGATATCCAACTTCTTCCCATTCCAATCCTGAGACCCTTCCTATAACATGAGATGTGATGTCTCAATGCTTCTAATACCAAACCTGAGATCTTTCCTATAACATGAGATGATATCCAACTCCTTCCCATTCCAATTCTGAGACCCTTCCTATAGCATGAGATATGATATCCAAGTCCTTCCCATTCCAATCCTGAGACCCTTCCTATAACATGAGATGTGATATCCAACTCCTTCCCATTCCAACCTGAGACCCTTCCTATAGCATGAGATGGGATATCCAACTCCTTCCAAATCCAATACTGATACCCTTCCGATAGCATGAGATGTGATATCCCAATGCTTCTACCAAACCTGAGACCCATACTATGGCATGAGATGTGATATCAAACTCCTTCCCATTCCAATCCTGAGACCCTTCCTATAGCTTGAGATGTGATATCCAACTCCTTCCCATTCCAATTCTGAGACCCTTCCTATACCATGAGACTTGATATCTCAATGCTTCTAATACCAAATCTGAGATCCTTCCTATAGCATGAGATGTGATATCCAACTTCTTCCCATTCCAATCCTGAGACCCTTCCTATAGCATGAGATGTGATATCTCAATGCTACCAAACCTGAGACCCTTCCTATAGCATGAGATGTGATATCCAACTCCTTCCCATTCCAATCCTGAGACACTTCCTATAGCATGAGATGTATCTCACTGCTTATAACAAACCTGAGACCCTTCCTATAGCATGAGATGTGATATCCAATCCTTCCCATTCCAATCCTGAGACCCTTCCTATAGCATGAGATGTGATATCTCAATGCTTCTAATATCAAACTTGAGACCCTCCCTATAGCATATGTGATATCCAAGTCCTTCCCATTCCAATCCCGAGACACTTCCTATAGCATGAGATGTGATATCTCAATGCTTCTAATACCAAACCTGAGACTCTTCCTATAACATGAGATGGGATATCCAACTCCTTCCCATTCCAATCCTGAGACCCTTTCGATTGCAAAGATGTGATATCTCAATGCTTATACCAAACCTGAGACCCTTCCTACGGCATGAGATGTCATATACAACTCCTTCCCATTCCAATCCTGAGACCCTTCCGATAGCATGAGATGTGATATCTCAATGCTTCTAATACCAAATCTGAGATGCTTCCTATAGCATGAGATGTGATATCCAACTTCTTCCCATTCCAATCCTGAGACCCTTCCTATAGCATGAGATGTGATATCTCAATGCTTATACCAAACCTGAGACCCTTCCTATAGCATGAGATGTGATATCCAACTTCTTCCCATTCCAATCCTGAGACCCTTCCTATAACATAAGATGTGATGTCTCAATGCTTCTAATACCAAACCTGAGATCTTTCCTATAACATGAGATGTGATATCCAACTCCTTCCCATTCCAATTATGAGACCCTTCCTATAGCATGAGATATGATATCCAAGTCCTTCCCATTCCAATCCTGAGACCCTTCCTATAACATGAGATGGGATATCCAACTCCTTCCAAATCCAATACTGATACCCTTCTGATAGCATGAGATGTGATATCCCAATGCTTCTACCAAACCTGAGACCCATACTATGGCATGAGATGTGATATCAAACTCCTTCCCATTCCAATCCTGAGACCCTTCCTATAGCTTGAGATGTGATATCCAACTCCTTCCCATTCCAATCCTGAGACCCTTCCTATAACATGAGATGTGATATCCAACTCCTTCCCATTCCAACCTGAGACCCTTCCTTTAGCATGAGATGGGATATCCAACTCCTTCCAAATCCAATACTGATACCCTTCCGATGGCATGAGATGTGATATCCCAATGCTTCTACCAAACCTGAGACCCATACTATGGCATGAGATGTGATATCAAACTCCTTCCCATTCCAATCCTGAGACCCGTCCTATAACATGAGATGTGATATCCAAATCCTTCCCATTCCAATCCTGAGACCCCTCCGATATCATGAGATGTGATATCTCAATGCTTCTAATATCAAACTTGAGACCCTCCCTATAGCATGGGATGTGATATCGAAGTCCTTCCCATTCCAATCCTGAGACCCTTCCTATAGCATGAGAAGTGATATCTCAATGCTTCTAATACCAAACCTTAGACCCTTCCTTTATCATGAGATGTGATATCCAACTCCTTCCCATTCCAATCCTGAGACCCTTCCGATATCATGAGATGTGATATCTCAATGCTTCTAATATCAAACTTGAGACCCTCCCTATAGCATGAGATGTGATATCCAAATACTTCCCATTCCAATCCTGAGACCCTCCCTATAGCATGAGAAGTGATATCTCAATGCTTCTAATACCAAACCTGAGATCCTTCCTATAACATGAGATGTGATATCCAACTCCTTCCCATTCCAATCCTGAGACACTTCCTATAGCATGAGATGTGCTATCCAACTCATTCCCATTCCAATCCTGAGACTCTTATGATAGCATGAGATGTGATATCTCAATGCCTCTAATACCAAACCTGAGATACTTCCGATAGCATGAGATGTGATATCTCAATGCTTCTAATACCAAACCTGAGATCCTTCCTATAACATGAGATGTGATATCCAAATCCTTCCCTTTCCAAACCTGAGACCCTCCCTTTAGCATGAGATGTGATATCCAACTCCTTCCCATTCCAATCCTGAGACCCTTCTGATAGCATGAGATGTGATATCTCAATGCCTCTAATACCAAACCTGAGATCCTACCTCTAACATGAAATGTGATATCCAACTCCTTCCCTTTCCAAACCTGAGACCCTGCCTATAGCATGAGATGTGATATCCAAGTCCTTCCCATTCCAATCCCGAGACCCTTCCTATAGCATGTGATGTGATATCTCAATGCTTATACCAAACCTGAGACCCTTCCTATGGCATGAGATGTCATATACAACTCCTTCCCATTCCAATCCTGAGACCCTTCCTATAGCATGAGATGTGATATCTCAATGCTTATACCAAACCTGAGACCCTTCCTATAGCATGAGATGTGATATCCAACTTCTTCCCATTCCAATCCTGAGACCCTTCCTATAACATGAGATTTGATGTCTCAATGCTTCTAATACCAAACCTGAGATCTTTCCTATAACATGAGATGTGATATCCAACTCCTTCCCATTCCAATTCTGAGACCCTTCCTATAGCATGAGGTGTGATATCTCAATGCTTATACCAAACCTGAGATTCTTCCTATAGCTTGAGATGTGATATCCAACTCCTTCCCATTCCAATCCTGAGACCCTTCCTATAGCATGAGATGTGATATCTCAATGCTTCTAATACCAAACCTGAGACCCTTCCTATAGCTTGAGATGTGATATCCAACTCCTTCCCCTTCCAAACCTGAGAGCCTTCCCATAGCATGAGATATGATATCTAAGTCCTTCCCATTCCAATCCTGAGACCCTTCCTATAACATGAGATGTGATATCCAACTCCTTCCCATTCCAACCTGAGACCCTTCCTATAGCATGATGGGATATCCAACTCCTTCCAAATCCAATACTGATACGCTTCCGATAGCATGAGATGTGATATCTCAATGCTTCTAATACCAAATCTGAGATGCTTCCTATAGCATGAGATGTGATATCCAACTTCTTCCCATTCCAATCCTGAGACCCTTCCTATAGCATGAGATGTGATATCTCAATGCTTATACCAAACCTGAGACCCTTCCTATAGCATGAGATGTGATATCCAACTTCTTCCCATTCCAATCCTGAGACCCTTCCTATAACATGAGATGTGATGTCTCAATGCTTCTAATACCAAACCTGAGATCTTTCCTATAACATGAGATGTGATATCCAACTCCTTCCCATTCCAATTATGAGACCCTTCCTATAGCATGAGATATGATATCCAAGTCCTTCCCATTCCAATCCTGAGACCCTTCCTATAACATGAGATGGGATATCCAACTCCTTCCAAATCCAATACTGATACCCTTCTGATAGCATGAGATGTGATATCCCAATGCTTCTACCAAACCTGAGACCCATACTATGGCATGAGATGTGATATCAAACTCCTTCCCATTCCAATCCTGAGACCCTTCATATAGCTTGAGATGTGATATCCAACTCCTTCCCATTCCAATCCTGAGACCCTTCCTATAACATGAGATGTGATATCCAACTCCTTCCCATTCCAACCTGAGACCCTTCCTTTAGCATGAGATGGGATATCCAACTCCTTCCAAATCCAATACTGATACCCTTCCGATGGCATGAGATGTGATATCCCAATGCTTCTACCAAACCTGAGACCCATACTATGGCATGAGATGTGATATCAAACTCCTTCCCATTCCAATCCTGAGACCCGTCCTATAACATGAGATGTGATATCCAAATCCTTCCCATTCCAATCCTGAGACCCCTCCGATATCATGAGATGTGATATCTCAATGCTTCTAATATCAAACTTGAGACCCTCCCTATAGCATGGGATGTGATATCCAAGTCCTTCCCATTCCAATCCTGAGACCCTTCCTATAGCATGAGAAGTGATATCTCAATGCTTCTAATACCAAACCTTAGACCCTTCCTTTATCATGAGATGTGATATCCAACTCCTTCCCATTCCAATCCTGAGACCCTTCCGATATCATGAGATGTGATATCTCAATGCTTCTAATATCAAACTTGAGACCCTCCCTATAGCATGAGATGTGATATCCAAATACTTCCCATTCCAATCCTGAGACCCTCCCTATAGCATGAGAAGTGATATCTCAATGCTTCTAATACCAAACCTGAGATCCTTCCTATAACATGAGATGTGATATCCAACTCCTTCCCATTCCAATCCTGAGACACTTCCTATAGCATGAGATGTGCTATCCAACTCCTTCCCATTCCAATCCTGAGACTCTTATGATAGCATGAGATATGATATCTCAATGCCTCTAATACCAAACCTGAGATACTTCCGATAGCATGAGATGTGATATCTCAATGCTTCTAATACCAAACCTGAGATCCTTCCTATAACATGAGATGTGATATCCAAATCCTTCCCTTTCCAAACCTGAGACCCTCCCTTTAGCATGAGATGTGATATCCAACTCCTTCCCATTCCAATCCTGAGACCCTTCTGATAGCATGAGATGTGATATCTCAATGCCTCTAATACCAAACCTGAGATCCTACCTCTAACATGAAATGTGATATCCAACTCCTTCCCTTTCCAAACCTGAGACCCTGCCTATAGCATGAGATGTGATATCCAAGTCCTTCCCATTCCAATCCCGAGACCCTTCCTATAGCATGTGATGTGATATCTCAATGCTTATACCAAACCTGAGACCCTTCCTATGGCATGAGATGTCATATACAACTCCTTCCCATTCCAATCCTGAGACCCTTCCTATAGCATGAGATGTGATATCTCAATGCTTATACCAAACCTGAGACCCTTCCTATAGCATGAGATGTGATATCCAACTTCTTCCCATTCCAATCCTGAGACCCTTCCTATAACATGAGATTTGATGTCTCAATGCTTCTAATACCAAACCTGAGATCTTTCCTATAACATGAGATGTGATATCCAACTCCTTCCCATTCCAATTCTGAGACCCTTCCTATAGCATGAGGTATGATATCTCAATGCTTATACCAAACCTGAGACTCTTCCTATAGCTTGAGATGTGATATCCAACTCCTTCCCATTCCAATCCTGAGACCCTTCCTATAGCATGAGATGTGATATCTCAATGCTTCTAATACCAAACCTGAGACCCTTCCTATAGCTTGAGATGTGATATCCAACTCCTTCCCCTTCCAAACCTGAGAGCCTTCCCATAGCATGAGATATGATATCCAAGTCCTTCCCATTCCAATCCTGAGACCCTTCCTATAACATGAGATGTGATATCCAACTCCTTCCCATTCCAACCTGAGACCCTTCCTATAGCATGATGGGATATCCAACTCCTTCCAAATCCAATACTGATACGCTTCCGATAGCATGAGATGTGATATCCCAATGCTTCTACCAAACCTGAGACCCATACTATGGCATGAGATGTGATATCAAACTTCTTCCCATTCCAATCCTGAGACCCTTCCTATAGCTTGAGATGTGTTATCCAACTCCTTCCCATTCCAATTCTGAGACCCTTCCTATACCATGAGACTTGATATCTCAATGCTTCTAATACCAAACCTGAGACCCGTCCTATAACATGAGATGTGATATCCAAATCCTTCCCCTTCCAAACCTTAGACCCTTCCTATATCATGAGATGTGATATCCAACTCCTTCCCATTCCAATCCTGAGACCCTTCCGATATCATGAGATTTGTTATCTCAATGCTTCTAATATCAAACTTGAGACCCTCCCTATAGCATGAGATGTGACATCCAAGTCCTTCCCATTCCAATCCTGAGACCCTTCCGATAGCAGAGATGTGATATCTCAATGCTTATACCAAACCTGAGACCCTTCCTATAGCCTGAGATGTCATATACAACTCCTTCCCATTCCAATCCTGAGACCCTTCCTATAGCATGAGATGTGATATCTCAATGCTTATACCAAATCAGAGACCCTTCCTATAGCATGAGATGTGATATCCAACTCCTTCCCATTCCAATCCTGAGACCCTTCCTATAGCATGAGAAGTGATATCTCCATGCGTATACCAAACCTGAGACCCTTCCTATAGCATGAGATGTGATATCCAAATCTGTACCATTCCAATCCTGAGACCCTTCCTATACCATGAGATGTGATATCTCAATGCTTATACCAAACCTGAGAGCCTACCTATAGCATGAGATGTGATGTCCAAGTCCATCCCATTCCAATCCTTAGACCCTTCCTACAGCATGCGATGTGATATCTCAATGATTCTAATACCAAACCTGAGACCCGTCCTATAACATGAGATGTGATATCCAAATCCTTCCCCTTCCAAACCTTAGACCCTTCCTATATCATGAGATGTGATATCCAACTCCTTCCCATTCCAATCCTGAGACCCTTCCGATATCATGAGATTTGTTATCTCAATGCTTCTAATATCAAACTTGAGACCCTCCCTATAGCATGAGATGTGACATCCAAGTCCTTCCCATTCCAATCCTGAGACCCTTCCGATAGCAGAGATGTGATATCTCAATGCTTATACCAAACCTGAGACCCTTCCTATAGCCTGAGATGTCATATACAACTCCTTCCCATTCCAATCCTGAGACCCTTCCTATAGCATGTGATGTGATATCTCAATGCTTATACCAAATCAGAGACCCTTCCTATAGCATGAGATGTGATATCCAACTCCTTCCCATTCCAATCCTGAGACCCTTCCTATAGCATGAGAAGTGATATCTCCATGCGTATACCAAACCTGAGACCCTTCCTATAGCATGAGAATTGATATCCAAATCCGTCCCATTCCAATCCTGAGACCCTTCCTATACCATGAGATGTGATATCTCAATGCTTATACCAAACCTGAGAGCCTACCTATAGCATGAGATGTGATGTCCAAGTCCATCCCATTCCAATCCTTAGACCCTTCCTACAGCATGCGATGTGATATCTCAATGATTCTAATACCAAACCAGAGACCCGTCCTATAACATGAGATGGGATATCCAACTTCTTCCCATTTCAATCCTGAGCCACTTCCGATAGCAAAGATGTGATATCTCAATGCTTATACCAAACCTGAGACCCTTCCTATAACATGAGATGTGATATCCAAATCATTCCCATTCCAATCCTGAGACCCTTCCGATAGCATGAGATGTGATATCTCAATGCTTCTAATACCAAACCTGAGATCCTTCCTATAGCATATGTGATATCCAACTCCTTCCCATTCCAAACATGAGACCCTTCCTATAGCAAGAATGTAATATCCAACTCCTACCCATTCCAATCCTGAGACCCTTCCTATAGCATGAGATGTGATATATCAATGCTTCTAATACCAAACCTGAGATCCTTCCTATAGCATGAGATGTGATATCCAACTTCTTCCCATTCCAATCCTGAGACCCTTCCTATAGCATGAGATGTGATATCTCAATGCTTATACCAAACCTGAGACCCTTCCTATAGCATGAGATGTGATATCCAACTTCTTCCCATTCCAATCCTGAGACCCTTCCTATAACATGAGATGTGATGTCTCAATGCTTCTAATACCAAACCTGAGATCTTTCCTATAACATGAGATGATATCCAACTCCTTCCCATTCCAATTCTGAGACCCTTCCTATAGCATGAGATATGATATCCAAGTCCTTCCCATTCCAATCCTGAGACCCTTCCTATAACATGAGATGTGATATCCAACTCCTTCCCATTCCAACCTGAGACCCTTCCTATAGCATGAGATGGGATATCCAACTCCTTCCAAATCCAATACTGATACCCTTCCGATAGCATGAGATGTGATATCCCAATGCTTCTACCAAACCTGAGACCCATACTATGGCATGAGATGTGATATCAAACTCCTTCCCATTCCAATCCTGAGACCCTTCCTATAGCTTGAGATGTGATATCCAACTCCTTCCCATTCCAATTCTGAGACCCTTCCTATACCATGAGACTTGATATCTCAATGCTTCTAATACCAAATCTGAGATCCTTCCTATAGCATGAGATGTGATATCCAACTTCTTCCCATTCCAATCCTGAGACCCTTCCTATAGCATGAGATGTGATATCTCAATGCTACCAAACCTGAGACCCTTCCTATAGCATGAGATGTGATATCCAACTCCTTCCCATTCCAATCCTGAGACACTTCCTATAGCATGAGATGTATCTCACTGCTTATAACAAACCTGAGACCCTTCCTATAGCATGAGATGTGATATCCAATCCTTCCCATTCCAATCCTGAGACCCTTCCTATAGCATGAGATGTGATATCTCAATGCTTCTAATATCAAACTTGAGACCCTCCCTATAGCATATGTGATATCCAAGTCCTTCCCATTCCAATCCTGAGACACTTCCTATAGCATGAGATGTGATATCTCAATGCTTCTAATACCAAACCTGAGACTCTTCCTATAACATGAGATGGGATATCCAACTCCTTCCCATTCCAATCCTGAGACCCTTTCGATTGCAAAGATGTGATATCTCAATGCTTATACCAAACCTGAGACCCTTCCTACGGCATGAGATGTCATATACAACTCCTTCCCATTCCAATCCTGAGACCCTTCCGATAGCATGAGATGTGATATCTCAATGCTTCTAATACCAAATCTGAGATGCTTCCTATAGCATGAGATGTGATATCCAACTTCTTCCCATTCCAATCCTGAGACCCTTCCTATAGCATGAGATGTGATATCTCAATGCTTATACCAAACCTGAGACCCTTCCTATAGCATGAGATGTGATATCCAACTTCTTCCCATTCCAATCCTGAGACCCTTCCTATAACATGAGATGTGATGTCTCAATGGTTCTAATACCAAACCTGAGATCTTTCCTATAACATGAGATGTGATATCCAACTCCTTCCCATTCCAATTATGAGACCCTTCCTATAGCATGAGATATGATATCCAAGTCCTTCCCATTCCAATCCTGAGACCCTTCCTATTACATGAGATGGGATATCCAACTCCTTCCAAATCCAATACTGATACCCTTCTGATAGCATGAGATGTGATATCCCAATGCTTCTACCAAACCTGAGACCCATACTATGGCATGAGATGTGATATCAAACTCCTTCCCATTCCAATCCTGAGACCCTTCCTATAGCTTGAGATGTGATATCCAACTCCTTCCCATTCCAATCCTGAGACCCTTCCTATAACATGAGATGTGATATCCAACTCCTTCCCATTCCAACCTGAGACACTTCCTTTAGCATGAGATGGGATATCCAACTCCTTCCAAATCCAATACTGATACCCTTCCGATGGCATGAGATGTGATATCCCAATGCTTCTACCAAACCTGAGACCCATACTATGGCATGAGATGTGATATCAAACTCCTTCCCATTCCAATCCTGAGACCCGTCCTATAACATGAGATGTGATATCCAAATCCTTCCCATTCCAATCCTGAGACCCTTCCGATATCATGAGATGTGATATCTCAATGCTTCTAATATCAAACTTGAGACCCTCCCTATAGCATGGGATGTGATATCCAAGTCCTTCCCATTCCAATCCTGAGACCCTTCCTATAGCATGAGAAGTGATATCTCAATGCTTCTAATACCAAACCTTAGACCCTTCCTTTATCATGAGATGTGATATCCAACTCCTTCCCATTCCAATCCTGAGACCCTTCCGATATCATGAGATGTGATATCTCAATGCTTCTAATATCAAACTTGAGACCCTCCCTATAGCATGAGATGTGATATCCAAATCCTTCCCATTCCAATCCTGAGACCCTCCCTATAGCATGAGAAGTGATATCTCAATGCTTCTAATACCAAACCTGAGATCCTTCCTATAACATGAGATGTGATATCCAACTCCTTCCCATTCCAATCCTGAGACACTTCCTATAGCATGAGATGTGCTATCCAACTCCTTCCCATTCCAATCCTGAGACTCTTATGATAGCATGAGATGTGATATCTCAATGCCTCTAATACCAAACCTGAGATACTTCCGATAGCATGAGATGTGATATCTCAATGCTTCTAATACCAAACCTGAGATCCTTCCTATAACATGAGATGTGATATCCAAATCCTTCCCTTTCCAAACCTGAGACCCTCCCTTTAGCATGAGATGTGATATCCAACTCCTTCCCATTCCAATCCTGAGACCCTTCTGATAGCATGAGATATGATATCTCAATGCCTCTAATACCAAACCTGAGATCCTACCTCTAACATGAAATGTGATATCCAACTCCTTCCCTTTCCAAACCTGAGACCCTGCCTATAGCATGAGATGTGATATCCAAGTCCTTCCCATTCCAATCCCGAGACCCTTCCTATAGCATGTGATGTGATATCTCAATGCTTATACCAAACCTGAGACCCTTCCTATGGCATTAAATGTCATATACAACTCCTTCCCATTCCAATCCTGAGACCCTTCCTATAGCATGAGATGTGATATCTCAATGCTTATACCAAACCTGAGACCCTTCCTATAGCATGAGATGTGATATCCAACTTCTTCCCATTCCAATCCTGAGACCCTTCCTATAACATGAGATTTGATGTCTCAATGCTTCTAATACCAAACCTGAGATCTTTCCTATAACATGAGATGTGATATCCAACTCCTTCCCATTCCAATTCTGAGACCCTTCCTATAGCATGAGATGTGATATCTCAATGCTTATACCAAACCTGAGACTCTTCCTATAGCTTGAGATGTGATATCCAACTCTTTCCCATTCCAATACTGAGACCCTTCCTATAGCTTGAGATGTGTTATCCAACTCCTTCCCATTCCAATTCTGAGACCCTTCCTATACCATGAGACTTGATATCTCAATGCTTCTAATACCAAACCTGAGACCCGTCCTATAACATGAGATGTGATATCCAAATCCTTCCCCTTCCAAACCTTAGACCCTTCCTTTATCATGAGATGTGATATCCAACTCCTTCCCATTCCAATCCTGAGACCCTTCCGATATCATGAGATGTGATATCTCAATGCTTCTAATATCAAACTTGAGACCCTCCCTATAGCATGAGATGTGATATCCAAGTCCTTCCCATTCCAATCCCGAGACCCTTCCTATAGCATGTGATGTGATATCTCAATGCTTATACCAAACCTGAGACCCTTCCTATGGCATTAGATGTCATATACAACTCCTTCCCATTCCAATCCTGAGACCCTTCCTATAGCATGAGATGTGATATCTCAATGCTTATACCAAACCTGAGACCCTTCCTATAGCATGAGATGTGATATCCAACTTCTTCCCATTCCAATCCTGAGACCCTTCCTATAACATGAGATTTGATGTCTCAATGCTTCTAATACCAAACCTGAGATCTTTCCTATAACATGAGATGATATCCAACTCCTTCCCATTCCAATTCTGAGACCCTTCCTATAGCATGAGATATGATATCCAAGTCCTTCCCATTCCAATCCTGAGACCCTTCCTATAACATGAGATGTGATATCCAACTCCTTCCCATTCCAACCTGAGACCCTTCCTATAGCATGAGATGGGATATCCAACTCCTTCCAAATCCAATACTGATACCCTTCCGATAGCATGAGATGTGATATCCCAATGCTTCTACCAAACCTGAGACCCATACTATGGCATGAGATGTGATATCAAACTCCTTCCCATTCCAATCCTGAGACCCTTCCTATAGCTTGAGATGTGATATCCAACTCCTTCCCATTCCAATTCTGAGACCCTTCCTATACCATGAGACTTGATATCTCAATGCTTCTAATACCAAATCTGAGATCCTTCCTATAGCATGAGATGTGATATCCAACTTCTTCCGATTCCAATCCTGAGACCCTTCCTATAGCATGAGATGTGATATCTCAATGCTACCAAACCTGAGACCCTTCCTATAGCATGAGATGTGATATCCAACTCCTTCCCATTCCAATCCTGAGACACTTCCTATAGCATGAGATGTATCTCACTGCTTATAACAAACCTGAGACCCTTCCTATAGCATGAGATGTGATATCCAATCCTTCCCATTCCAATCCTGAGACCCTTCCTATAGCATGAGATGTGATATCTCAATGCTTCTAATATCAAACTTGAGACCCTCCCTATAGCATATGTGATATCCAAGTCCTTCCCATTCCAATCCTGAGACAATTCCTATAGCATGAGATGTGATATCTCAATGCTTCTAATACCAAACCTGAGACTCTTCCTATAACATGAGATGGGATATCCAACTCCTTCCCATTCCAATCCTGAGACCCTTTCGATTGCAAAGATGTGATATCTCAATGCTTATACCAAACCTGAGACCCTTCCTACGGCATGAGATGTCATATACAACTCCTTCCCATTCCAATCCTGAGACCCTTCCGATAGCATGAGATGTGATATCTCAATGCTTCTAATACCAAATCTGAGATGCTTCCTATAGCATGAGATGTGATATCCAACTTCTTCCCATTCCAATCCTGAGACCCTTCCTATAGCATGAGATGTGATATCTCAATGCTTATACCAAACCTGAGACCCTTCCTATAGCATGAGATGTGATATCCAACTTCTTCCCATTCCAATCCTGAGACCCTTCCTATAACATGAGATGTGATGTCTCAATGCTTCTAATACCAAACCTGAGATCTTTCCTATAACATGAGATGTGATATCCAACTCCTTCCCATTCCAATTATGAGACCCTTCCTATAGCATGAGATATGATATCCAAGTCCTTCCCATTCCAATCCTGAGACCCTTCCTATAACATGAGATGGGATATCCAACTCCTTCCAAATCCAATACTGATACCCTTCCGATAGCATGAGATGTGATATCCCAATGCTTCTACCAAACCTGAGACCCATACTATGGCATGAGATGTGATATCAAACTCCTTCCCATTCCAATCCTGAGACCCGTCCTATAACATGAGATGTGATATCCAAATCCTTCCCATTCCAACCTGAGACCCTTCCTTTAGCATGAGATGGGATATCCAACTCCTTCCAAATCCAATACTGATACCCTTCCGATAGCATGAGATGTGATATCCCAATGCTTCTACCAAACCTGAGACCCATACTATGGCATGAGATGTGTTATCAAACTCCTTCCCATTCCAATCCTGAGACCCGTCCTATAACATGAGATGTGATATCCAAATCCTTCCCATTCCAATCCTGAGACCCTTCCGATATCATAAGATGTGATATCTCAATGCTTCTAATATCAAACTTGAGACCCTCCCTATAGCATGAGATGTGATATCCAAGTCCTTCCCATTCCAATCCTGAGACCCTTCCTATAGCATGAGAAGTGATATCTCAATGCTTTTAATACCAAACCTTAGACCCTTCCTTTATCATGGGATGTGATATCCAACTCCTTCCCATTCCAATCCTGAGACCCTTCCGATATCATGAGATGTGAAATCTCAATGCTTCTAATATCAAACTTGAGACCCTCCCTATAGCATGAGATGTGATATCCAAATCCTTCCCATTCCAATCCTGAGACCCTCCCTATAGCATGAGAAGTGATATCTCATTGCTTCTAATACCAAACCTGAGATCCTTCCTATAACATGAGATGTGATATCCAACTCCTTCCCATTCCAATCCTGAGACACTTCCTATAGCATGAGATGTGCTATCCAACTCCTTCCCATTCCAATCCTGAGACTCTTATGATAGCATGAGATGTGATATCTCAATGCCTCTAATACCAAACCTGAGATACTTCCGATAGCATGAGATGTGATATCTCAATGCTTCTAATACCAAACCTGAGATCCTTCCTATAACATGAGATGTGATATCCAAATCCTTCCCTTTCCAAACCTGAGACCCTCCCTTTAGCATGAGATGTGATATCCAACTCCTTCCCATTCCAATCCTGAGACCCTTCTGATAGCATGAGATGTGATATCTCAATGCCTCTAATACCAAACCTGAGATCCTACCTCTAACATGAAATGTGATATCCAACTCCTTCCCTTTCCAAACCTGAGACCCTGCCTATAGCATGAGATGTGATATCCAAGTCCTTCCCATTTCAATCCCGAGACCCTTCCTATAGCATGTGATGTGATATCTCAATGCTTATACCAAACCTGAGACTCTTCCTATGGCATGAGATGTCATATACAACTCCTTCCCATTCCAATCCTGAGACCCTTCCTATAGCATGAGATGTGATATCTCAATGCTTATACCAAACCTGAGACCCTTCCTATAGCATGAGATGTGATATCCAACTTCTTCCCATTCCAATCCTGAGACCCTTCCTATAGCATGAGATGTGATATCGCAATGCTTATACCAAACCTGAGACTCTTCCTATAGCTTGAGATGTGATATCCAACTCCTTCCCATTCCAATCCTGAGACCCTTCCTATCGCATGAGATGTGATATCTCAATGCTTCTAATACCAAACCTGAGACCCTTCCTATAGCTTGAGATGTGATATCCAACTCCTTCCCCTTCCAAACCTGAGAGCCTTCCCATAGCATGAGATATGATATCCAAGTCCTTCCCATTCCAATCCTGAGACCCTTCCTATAACATGAGATGTGATATCCAACTCCTTCCCATTCCAACCTGAGACCCTTCCTATAGCATGATGGGATATCCAACTCCTTCCAAATCCAATACTGATACCCTTCCGATAGCATGAGATGTGATATCCCAATGCTTCTACCAAACCTGAGACCCATACTATGGCATGAGATGTGATATCAAACTTCTTCCCATTCCAATCCTGAGACCCTTCCTATAGCTTGAGATGTGTTATCCAACTCCTTCCCATTCCAATTCTGAGACCCTTCCTATACCATGAGACTTGATATCTCAATGCTTCTAATACCAAACCTGAGACCCGTCCTATAACATGAGATGTGATATCCAAATCCTTCCCCTTCCAAACCTTAGACCCTTCCTATATCATGAGATGTGATATCCAACTCCTTCCCATTCCAATCCTGAGACCCTTCCGATATCATGAGATTTGTTATCTCAATGCTTCTAATATCAAACTTGAGACCCTCCCTAGAGCATGAGATGTGACATCCAAGTCCTTCCCATTCCAATCCTGAGACCCTTCCGATAGCAGAGATGTGATATCTCAATGCTTATACCAAACCTGAGACCCTTCCTATAGCCTGAGATGTCATATACATCTCCTTCCCATTCCAATCATGAGACCCTTCCTATAGCATGAGATGTGATATCTCAATGCTTATACCAAATCAGAGACCCTTCCTATAGCATGAGATGTGATATCCAACTCCTTCCCATTCCAATCCTGAGACCCTTCATATAGCATGAGAAGTGATATCTCCATGCGTATACCAAACCTGAGACCCTTCCTATAGCATGAGATGTGATATCCAAATCCGTCCCATTCCAATCCTGAGACCCTTCCTATACCATGAGATGTGATATCTCAATGCTTATACCAAACCTGAGAGCCTACCTATAGCATGAGATGTGATGTCCAAGTCCATCCCATTCCAATCCTTAGACCCTTCCTACAGCATGCGATGTGATATCTCAATGATTCTAATACCAAACCAGAGACCCGTCCTATAACATGAGATGGGATATCCAACTTCTTCCCATTCCAATCCTGAGCCACTTCCGATAGCAAAGATGTGATATCTCAATGCTTATACCAAACCTGAGACCCTTCCTATAACATGAGATGTGATATCCAAATCATTCCCATTCCAATCCTGAGACCCTTCCGATAGCATGAGATGTGATATCTCAATGCTTCTAATACCAAACCTGAGATCCTTCCTATAGCATATGTGATATCCAACTCCTTCCCATTCCAAACATGAGACCCTTCCTATAGCAAGAATGTAATATCCAACTCCTACCCATTCCAATCCTGAGACCCTTCCTATAGCATGAGATGTGATATATCAATGCTTCTAATACCAAACCTGAGATCCTTCCTATAGCATGAGATGTGATATCCAACTTCTTCCCATTCCAATCCTGAGACCCTTCCTATAGCATGAGATGTGATATCTCAATGCTTATACCAAACCTGAGACCCTTCCTATAGCATGAGATGTGATATCCAACTTCTTCCCATTCCAATCCTGAGACCCTTCCTATAACATGAGATGTGATGTCTCAATGCTTCTAATACCAAACCTGAGATCTTTCCTATAACATGAGATGATATCCAACTCCTTCCCATTCCAATTCTGAGACCCTTCCTATAGCATGAGATATGATATCCAAGTCCTTCCCATTCCAATCCTGAGACCCTTCCTATAACATGAGATGTGATATCCAACTCCTTCCCATTCCAACCTGAGACCCTTCCTATAGCATGAGATGGGATATCCAACTCCTTCCAAATCCAATACTGATACCCTTCCGATAGCATGAGATGTGATATCCCAATGCTTCTACCAAACCTGAGACCCATACTATGGCATGAGATGTGATATCAAACTCCTTCCCATTCCAATCCTGAGACCCTTCCTATAGCTAGAGATGTGATATCCAACTCCTTCCCATTCCAATTCTGAGACCCTTCCTATACCATGAGACTTGATATCTCAATGCTTCTAATACCAAATCTGAGATCCTTCCTATAGGATGAGATGTGATATCCAACTTCTTCCCATTCCAATCCTGAGACCCTTCCTATAGCATGAGATGTGATATCTCAATGCTACCAAACCTGAGACCCTTCCTATAGCATGAGATGTGATATCCAACTCCTTCCCATTCCAATCCTGAGACACTTCCTATAGCATGTGATGTATCTCACTGCTTATAACAAACCTGAGACCCTTCCTATAGCATGAGATGTGATATCCAATCCTTCCCATTCCAATCCTGAGACCCTTCCTATAGCATGAGATGTGATATCTCAATGCTTCTAATATCAAACTTGAGACCCTCCCTATAGCATATGTGATATCCAAGTCCTTCCCATTCCAATCCTGAGACACTTCCTATAGCATGAGATGTGATATCTCAATGCTTCTAATACCAAACCTGAGACTCTTCCTATAACATGAGATGGGATATCCAACTCCTTCCCATTCCAATCCTGAGACCCTTTCGATTGCAAAGATGTGATATCTCAATGCTTATACCAAACCTGAGACCCTTCCTACGGCATGAGATGTCATATACAACTCCTTCCCATTCCAATCCTGAGACCCTTCCGATAGCATGAGATGTGATATCTCAATGCTTCTAATACCAAATCTGAGATGCTTCCTATAGCATGAGATGTGATATCCAACTTCTTCCCATTCCAATCCTGAGACCCTTCCTATAGCATGAGATGTGATATCTCAAAGCTTATACCAAACCTGAGACCCTTCCTATAGCATGAGATGTGATATCCAACTTCTTCCCATTCCAATACTGAGACCCTTCCTATAACATGAGATGTGATGTCTCAATGCTTCTAATACAAAACCTGAGATCTTTCCTATAACATGAGATGATATCCAACTCCTTCCCATTCCAATTCTGAGACCCTTCCTATAGCATTAGATATGATATCCAAGTCCTTCCCATTCCAATCCTGAGACCCTTCCTATAACATGAGATGTGATATCTCAATGCTTCTAATATCAAACTTGAGACCCTCCCTATAGCATGAGATGTGATATCCAAGTCCTTCCCATTCCAATCCTGAGACCCTTCCTATAGCATGAGAAGTGATATCTCAATGCTTCTAATACCAAACCTTAGAACCTTCCTTTATCATGAGATGTGATATCCAGCTCCTTCCCATTCCAATCCGGAGACCCTTCCGATATCATGAGATGTTATATCTCACTGCTTATAACAAACCTGAGACCCTTCCTATAGCATGAGATGTGATATCCAACTTCTTCCCATTCCAATCCTGAGACCCTTCCTATAACATGAGATGTGATGTCTCAATGCTTCTAATACCAAACCTGAGACCCGTCCTATAACATGAGATGATATCCAACTCCTTCCCATTCCAATTCTGAGACCCTTCCGATATCATGAGATGTGATATCTCAATGCTTCTAATATCAAACTTGAGACCCTCCCTATAGCATGAGATGTGATATCCAAGTCCTTCCCATTCCAATCCTGAGACCCTTCCTATAGCATGAGAAGTGATATCTCAATGCTTCTAATACCAAACCTTAGACCCTTCCTTTATCATGAGATGTGATATCCAACTTCTTCCCATTCCAATCCTGAGACCCTTCCTATAGCATGAGATGTGATATCTCAAAGCTTATACCAAACCTGAGACCCTTCCTATAGCATGAGATGTGATATCCAACTTCTTCCAATTCCAATCCTGAGACCCTTGCTATAACATGAGATGTGATGTCTCAATGCTTCTAATACCAAACCTGAGATCTTTCCTATAACATGAGATGATATCCAACTCCTTCCCATTCCAATTCTGAGACCCTTCCTATAGCATTAGATATGATATCCAAGTCCTTCCCATTCCAATCCTGAGACCCTTCCTATAACATGAGATGTGATATCCAACTCCTTCCCATTCCAACCTGAGACCCTTCCTATAGCATGAGATGGGATATCCAACTAATTCCAAATCCAATACTGATACCCTTCCGATAGCATGAGATGTGATATCCCAATGCTTCTACCAAACCTGAGACCCATACTATGGCATGAGATGTGATATCAAACTCCTTCCCATTCCAATCCTGAGACCCTTCCTATAGCTTGAGATGTGATATCCAACTCCTTCCCATTCCAATTCTGAGACCCTTCCTATACCATGAGACTTGATATCTCAATGCTTCTAATACCAAATCTGAGATCCTTCCTATAGCATGAGATGTGATATCCAACTTCTTCCCATTCCAATCCTGAGACCCTTCCTATAGCATGAGATGTGATATCTCAATGCTACCAAACCTGAGACCCTTCCTATAGCATGAGATGTGATATCCAACTCCTTCCCATTCCAATCCTGAGACACTTCCTATAGCATGAGATGTTTCTCACTGCTTATAACAAACCTGAGACCCTTCCTATAGCATGAGATGCGATATCCAATCCTTCCCATTCCAATCCTGAGACCCTTCCTATAGCATGAGATGTGATATCTCAATGCTTCTAATACCAAACCTGAGACTCTTCCTATAACATGAGATGGGATATCCAACTCCTTCCCATTCCAATCCTGAGACCCTTTCGATTGCAAAGATGTGATATCTCAATGCTTCTAATACCAAATCTGAGATGCTTCCTATAGCATGAGATGTGATATCCAACTTCTTCCCATTCCAATCCTGAGACCCTTCCTATAGCATGAGATGTGATATCTCAATGCTTATACCAAACCTGAGACCCTTCCTATAGCATGAGATGTGATATCCAACTTCTTCCCATTCCAATCCTGAGACCCTTCCTATAACATGAGATGTGATGTCTCAATGCTTCTAATACCAAACCTGAGATCTTTCCTATAACATGAGATGTGATATCCAACTCCTTCCCATTCCAATTATGAGACCCTTCCTATAGCATGAGATATGATATCCAAGTCCTTCCCATTCCAATCCTGAGACCCTTCCTATAACATGAGATGGGATATCCACCTCCTTCCAAATCCAATACTGATACCCTTCCGATAGCATGAGATGTGATATCCCAATGCTTCTACCAAACCTGAGACCCATACTATGGCATGAGATGTGATATCAAACTTCTTCCCATTCCAATCCTGAGACCCTTCCTATAGCTTGAGATGTGTTATCCAACTCCTTCCCATTCCAATTCTGAGACCCTTCCTATACCATGAGACTTGATATCTCAATGCTTCTAATACCAAACCTGAGACCCGTCCTATAACATGAGATGTGATATCCAAATCCTTCCCCTTCCAAACCTTAGACCCTTCCTATATCATGAGATATGATATCCAACTCCTTCCCATTCCAATCCTGAGACCCTTCCGATATCATGAGATTTGTTATCTCAATGCTTCTAATATCAAACTTGAGACCCTCCCTATAGCATGAGATGTGACATCCAAGTCCTTCCCATTCCAATCCTGAGACCCTTCCGATAGCAGAGATGTGATATCTCAATGCTTATACCAAACCTGAGACCCTTCCTATAGCCTGAGATGTCATATACAACTCCTTCCAATTCCAATCCTGAGACCCTTCCTATAGCATGAGATGTGATATCTCAATGCTTATACCAAATCAGAGACCCTTCCTATACCATGAGATGTGATATCCAACTCCTTCCCATTCCAATCCTGAGACCCTTCCTATAGCATGAGAAGTGATATCTCCATGCGTATACCAAACCTGAGACCCTTCCTATAGCATGAGATGTGATATCCAAATCCGTCCAATTCCAATCCTGAGACCCTTCCTATACCATGAGATGTGATATCTCAATGCTTATACCAAACCTGAGAGCCTACCTATAGCATGAGATGTGATGTCCAAGTCCATCCCATTCCAATCCTTAGACCCTTCCTACAGCATGCGATGTGATATCTCAATGATTCTAATACCAAACCAGAGACCCGTCCTATAACATGAGATGGGATATCCAACTTCTTCCCATTCCAATCCTGAGACCCTTCCTATAGCATGAGATGTGATATCTCAATGCTACCAAACCTGAGACCCTTCCTATAGCATGAGATGTGATATCCAACTCCTTCCCATTCCAATCCTGAGACACTTCCTATAGCATGAGATGTATCTCACTGCTTATAACAAACCTGAGACCCTTCCTATAGCATGAGATGTGATATCCAATCCTTCCCATTCCAATCCTGAGACCATTCCTATAGCATGAGATGTGATATCTCAATGCTTCTAATATCAAACTTGAGACCCTCCCTATAGCATATGTGATATCCAAGTCCTTCCCATTCCAATCCTGAGACACTTCCTATAGCATGAGATGTGATATCTCAATGCTTCTAATACCAAACCTGAGACTCTTCCTATAACATGAGATGGGATATCCAACTCCTTCCCATTCCAATCCTGAGACCCTTTCGATTGCAAAGATGTGATATCTCAATTCTTATACCAAACCTGAGACCCTTCCTACGGCATGAGATGTCATATACAACTCCTTCCCATTCCAATCCTGAGACCCTTCCGATAGCATGAGATGTGATATCTCAATGCTTCTAATAACAAATCTGAGATGCTTCCTATAGCATGAGATGTGATATCCAACTTCTTCCCATTCCAATCCTGAGACCCTTCCTATAGCATGAGATGTGATATCTCAATGCTTATACCAAACCTGAGACCCTTCCTATAGCATGAGATGTGATATCCAACTTCTTCCCATTCCAATCCTGAGACCCTTCCTATAACATGAGATGTGATGTCTCAATGCTTCTAATACCAAACCTGAGATCTTTCCTATAACATGAGATGTGATATCCAACTCCTTCCCATTCCAATTATGAGACCCTTCCTATAGCATGAGATATGATATCCAAGTCCTTCCCATTCCAATCCTGAGACCCTTCCTATAACATGAGATGTGATATCCAACTCCTTCCCATTCCAACCTGAGACCCTTCCTATAGCATGAAATGGGATATCCAACTCCTTCCAAATCCAATACTGATACCCTTCCGATAGCATGAGATGTGATATCCCAATGCTTCTACCAAACCTGAGACCCATACTATGGCATGAGATGTGATATCAAACTCCTTCCCATTCCAATCCTGAGACCCTTCCTATAGCTTGAGATGTGATATCCAACTCCTTCCCATTCCAATTCTGAGACCCTTCCTATACCATGAGACTTGATATCTCAATGCTTCTAATACCAAACCTGAGACCCGTCCTATAACATGAGATGTGATATCCAAATCCTTCCCATTCCAATCCTGAGACCCTTCCGATATCATGAGATGTGATATCTCAATGCTTCTAATATCAAACTTGAGACCCTCCCTATAGCATGAGATGTGATATCCAAGTCCTTCCCATTCCAATCCTGAGACCCTTCCTATAGCATGAGAAGTGATATCTCAATGCTTCTAATACCAAACCTTAGACCCTTCCTTTATCATGAGATGTGATATCCAGCTCCTTCCCATTCCAATCCTGAGACCCTTCCGATATCATGAGATGTGATATCTCACTGCTTATAACAAACCTGAGACCCTTCCTATAGCATGAGATGTGATATCCAACTTCTTCCCATTCCAATCCTGAGACCCTTCCTATAACATGAGATGTGATGTCTCAATGCTTCTAATACCAAACCTGAGACCCGTCCAATAACATGAGATGTGATATCCAAATCCTTCCCATTCCAATCCTGAGACCCTTCCGATATCATGAGATGTGATATCTCAATGCTTCTAATATCAAACTTGAGACCCTCCCTATAGCATGAGATGTGATATCCAAGTCCTTCCCATTCCAATCCTGAGACCCTTCCTATAGCATGAGAAGTGATATCTCAATGCTTCTAATACCAAACCTTAGACCCTTCCTTTATCATGAGATGTGATATCCAACTTCTTCCCATTCCAATCCTGAGACCCTTCCTATAGCATGAGATGTGATATCTCAAAGCTTATACCAAACCTGAGACCCTTCCTATAGCATGAGATGTGATATCCAACTTCTTCCCATTCCAATCCTGAGACCCTTCCTATAACATGAGATGTGATGTCTCAATGCTTCTAATACCAAACCTGAGATCTTTCCTATAACATGAGATGATATCCAACTCCTTCCCATTCCAATTCTGAGACCCTTCCTATAGCATTAGATATGATATCCAAGTCCTTCCCATTCCAATCCTGAGACCCTTCCTATAACATGAGATGTGATATCCAACTCCTTCCCATTCCAACCTGAGACCCTTCCTATAGCATGAGATGGGATATCCAACTCCTTCCAAATCCAATACTGATACCCTTCCGATAGCATGAGATGTGATATCCCAATGCTTCTACCAAACCTGAGACCCATACTATGGCATGAGATGTGATATCAAACTCCTTCCCATTCCAATCCTGAGACCCTTCCTATAGCTTGAGATGTGATATCCAACTCCTTCCCATTCCAATTCTGAGACCCTTCCTATACCATGAGACTTGATATCTCAATGCTTCTAATACCAAATCTGAGATCCTTCCTATAGCATGAGATGTGATATCCAACTTCTTCCCATTCCAATCCTGAGACCCTTCCTATAGCATGAGATGTGATATCTCAATGCTACCAAACCTGAGACCCTTCCTATAGCATGAGATGTGATATCCAACTCCTTCCCATTCCAATCCTGAGACACTTCCTATAGCATGAGATGTTTCTCACTGCTTATAACAAACCTGAGACCTTTCCTATAGCATGAGATGTGATATCCAATCCTTCCCATTCCAATCCTGAGACCCTTCCTATAGCATGAGATGTGATATCTCAATGCTTCTAATATCAAACTTGAGACCCTCCCTATAGCATATGTGATATCCAAGTCCTTCCCATTCCAATCCTGAGACACTTCCTATAGCATGAGATGTGATATCTCAATGCTTCTAATACCAAACCTGAGACTCTTCCTATAACATGAGATGGGATATCCAACTCCTTCCCATTCCAATCCTGAGACCCTTTCGATTGCAAAGATGTGATATCTCAATGCTTATACCAAACCTGAGACCCTTCCTACGGCATGAGATGTCATATACAACTCCTTCCCATTCCAATCCTGAGACCCTTCCGATAGCATGAGATGTGATATCTCAATGCTTCTAATACCAAATCTGAGATGCTTCCTATAACATGAGATGTGATATCCAACTTCTTCCCATTCCAATCCTGAGACCCTTCCTATAGCATGAGATGTGATATCTCAATGCTTATACCAAACCTGAGACCCTTCCTATAGCATGAGATGTGATATCCAACTTCTTCCCATTCCAATCCTGAGACCCTTCCTATAACATGAGATGTGATGTCTCAATGCTTCTAATACCAAACCTGAGATCTTTCCTATAACATGAGATGTGATATCCAACTCCTTCCCATTCCAATTATGAGACCCTTCCTATAGCATGAGATATGATATCCAAGTCCTTCCCATTCCAATCCTGAGACCCTTCCTATAACATGAGATGGGATATCCAATTCCTTCCAAATCCAATACTGATACCCTTCCGATAGCAAGAGATGTGATATCCCAATGCTTCTACCAAACCTGAGACCCATACTATGGCATGAGATGTGATATCAAACTCCTTCCCATTCCAATCCTGAGACCCTTCCTATAGCTTGAGATGTGATATCCAACTCCTTCCCATTCCAATCCTGAGACCCTTCCTATAACATGAGATGTGATATCCAACTCCTTCCCATTCCAACCTGAGACCCTTCCTTTAGCATGAGATGGGATATCCAACTCCTTCCAAATCCAATACTGATACCCTTCCGATAGCATGAGATGTGATATCCCAATGCTTCTACCAAACCTGAGACCCATACTATGGCATGAGATGTGATATCAAACTCCTTCCCATTCCAATCCTGAGACCCGTCCTATAACATGAGATGTGATATCCAAATCCTTCCCATTCCAATCCTGAGACCCTTCCGATATCATGAGATGTGATATCTCAATGCTTCTAATATCAAACTTGAGACCCTCCCTATAGCATGAGATGTGATATCCCAATGCTTCTACCAAACCTGAGACCCATACTATGGCATGAGATGTGATATCAAACTTCTTCCCATTCCAATCCTGAGACCCTTCCTATAGCTTGAGATGTGTTATCCAACTCCTTCCCATTCCAATTCTGAGACCCTTCCTATACCATGAGACTTGATATCTCAATGCTTCTAATACCAAACCTGAGACCCGTCCTATAACATGAGATGTGATATCCAAATCCTTCCCCTTCCAAACCTTAGACCCTTCCTATATCATGAGATGTGATATCCAAGTCCTTCCCATTCCAATCCTGAGACACTTCCTATAGCATGAGATGTGATATCTCAATGCTTCTAATACCAAACCTGAGACTCTTCCTATAACATGAGATGGGATATCCATCTCCTTCCCATTCCAATCCTGAGACCCTTTCGATTGCAAAGATGTGATATCTCAATGCTTATACCAAACCTGAGACCCTTCCTACGGCATGAGATGTCATATACAACTCCTTCCCATTCCAATCCTGAGACCCTTCCGATAGCATGAGATGTGATATCTCAATGCTTCTAATACCAAATCTGAGATGCTTCCTATAGCATGAGATGTGATATCCAACTTCTTCCCATTCCAATCCTGAGACCCTTCCTATAGCATGAGATGTGATATCTCAATGCTTATACCAAACCTGAGACCCTTCCTATAGCATGAGATGTGATATCCAACTTCTTCCCATTCCAATCCTGAGACCCTTCCTATAACATGAGATGTGATGTCTCAATGCTTCTAATACCAAACCTGAGATCTTTCCTATAACATGAGATGTGATATCCAACTCCTTCCCATTCCAATTATGAGACCCTTCCTATAGCATGAGATATGATATCCAAGTCCTTCCAATTCCAATCCTGAGACCCTTCCTATACCATGAGATGGGATATCCAACTCCTTCCAAATCCAATACTGATACCCTTCTGATAGCATGAGATGTGATATCCCAATGCTTCTACCAAACCTGAGACCCATACTATGGCATGAGATGTGATATCAAACTTCTTCCCATTCCAATCCTGAGACCCTTCCGATATCATGAGATGTGATATCTCAATGCTTCTAATATCAAACTTGAGACCCTCCCTATAGCATGAGATGTGATATCCAAATCCTTCCCATTCCAATCCTGAGACCCTCCCTATAGCATGAGAAGTGATATCTCAATGCTTCTAATACCAAACCTGAGATCCTTCCTATAACATGAGATGTGATATCCAACTCCTTCCCATTCCAATCCTGAGACACTTCCTATAGCATGGGATGTGCTATCCAACTCCTTCCCATTCCAATCCTGAGACTCTTATGATAGCATGAGATGTGATATCTCAATTCCTCTAATACCAAACCTGAGATACTTCCGATAGCATGAGATGTGATATCTCAATGCTTCTAATACCAAACCTGAGATCCTTCCTATAACATGAGATGTGATATCCAAATCCTTCCCTTTCCAAACCTAAGACCCTCCCTTTAGCATGAGATGTGATATCCAACTCCTTCCCATTCCAATCCTGAGACCCTTCTGATAGCATGAGATGTGATATCTCAATGCCTCTAATACCAAACCTGAGATCCTACCTCTAACATGAAATGTGATATCCAACTCCTTCCCTTTCCAAACCTGAGACCCTGCCTATAGCATGAGATGTGATATCCAAGTCCTTCCCATTCCAATCCCGAGACCCTTCCTATAGCATGTGATGTGATATCTCAATGCTTATACCAAACCTGAGACCCTTCCTATGGCATGAGATGTCATATACAACTCCTTCCCATTCCAATCCTGAGACCCTTCCTATAGCATGAGATGTGATATCTCAATGCTTATACCAAACCTGAGACCCTTCCTATAGCATGAGATGTGATATCCAACTTCTTCCAATTCCAATCCTGAGACCCTTCCTATAACATGAGATTTGATGTCTCAATGCTTCTAATACCAAACCTGAGATCTTTCCTATAACATGAGATGTGATATCCAACTCCTTCCCATTCCAATTCTGAGACCCTTCCTATAGCATGAGATGTGATATCTCAATGCTTATACCAAACCTGAGACTCTTCCTATAGCTTGAGATGTGATATCCAACTCCTTACCATTCCAATCCTGAGACCCTTCCTATAGCATGAGATGTGATATCTCAATGCTTCTAATACCAAACCTGAGACCCTTCCTATAGCTTGAGATGTGATATCCAACTCCTTCCCCTTCCAAACCTGAGAGCCTTCCCATAGCATGAGATATGATATCCAAGTCCTTCCCATTCCAATCCTGAGACCCTTCCTATAACATGAGATGTGATATCCAACTCCTTCCCATTCCAACCTGAGACCCTTCCTATAGCATGATGGGATATCCAACTCCTTCCAAATCCAATACTGATACGCTTCCGATAGCATGAGATGTGATATCCCAATGCTTCTACCAAACCTGAGACCCATACTATGGCATGAGATGTGATATCAAACTTCTTCCCATTCCAATCCTGAGACCCTTCCTATAGCTTGAGATGTGTTATCCAACTCCTTCCCATTCCAATTCTGAGACCCTTCCTATACCATGAGACTTGATATCTCAATGCTTCTAATACCAAACCTGAGACCCGTCCTATAACATGAGATGTGATATCCAAATCCTTCCCCTTCCAAACCTTAGACCCTTCCTATATCATGAGATGTGATATCCAACTCCTTCCCATTCCAATCCTGAGACCCTTCCGATATCATGAGATTTGTTATCTCAATGCTTCTAATATCAAACTTGAGACCCTCCCTATAGCATGAGATGTGACATCCAAGTCCTTCCCATTCCAATCCTGAGACCCTTCCGATAGCAGAGATGTGATATCTCAATGCTTATACCAAACCTGAGACCCTTCCTATAGCCTGAGATGTCATATACAAATCCTTCCCATTCCAATCCTGAGATCCTTCCTATAGCATGAGATGTGATATCTCAATGC